>NC_057798.1:33702830-33890484 GCF_018294505.1 Triticum aestivum | reverse complement strand
CTTTACTGACGGTTGGCAAACCGACTCTAAAGACCATTACGAACCGGCACTAAAGCCCGGTTCTGCACTAGTGGGGAAAGAACCTCCCTTATAAAGAGGTCCAACTCCCTCTAAACTAGGAGTGTGGGACTAAACTTTAGTTCCACCTCTTACCTTGCACGAATGGGCTACGTGGGCCTCTAGGATTTATTAGGAATTTCTGAAACCGCTATTGGGCTAGGCCCAAATACACAAAAATTCCGGCAATCCCCCACCAGATCCCAGAGGCAGACAAAAATTTCCTTTGGTTCCAAAACAGTGTTTTATATACCCGTACTGCAGTGGAGACTGTTAAGTTGAACTTCCACCTAGAACTCTATGCTACACTAGTAAGCAACTTGAACAGTGGACCGGGCCTTGAACTGCAAGTTTTCTGCGAATCTAGCTTCACACAAAGCCTTGACAGATACGTGGCTACCGTGGGTCTTCCCCGCAGGTGGAGATTATGCTTCATACTCCGAGACCTTTCATGAGTTTACTAGACATAACCCTACTCTCATAGATTGTGGCGTTTAACAATCAGACTCAGATAGGTGCGTTCTTCAAAAGATGTTCTGCAGGACAACATCTCTGCTTCAAAGAGCCGCTTAGAACACATTAAGATATACATGAACCCGCCATGCAGATTAGGAGAGTATTGCATCTGCATGGAGTGGTATTTTTTTAACAGTAAGGGTACTCTCCTCCGAGTTGACCAACAACTTGTCTTCCACATCTAATTCACGGGATCTCCGATCACAAAGAATAGGTTACCACTGTGAACAACTCATATTGTGGGTCTCATACCCATCTCCCTCGATGCATTATCAATCACATTACGTGATAGATCCTTACTAAAAGGATCTACCAGATTTTTGGACGTTTGGATATAATCCAATGCAATAACTCCGGAGTTTCTCATTTTTCTGACAGACTTTAACCTTCTCTGAACGTGTCTTGATGACATCATGTTATCCTTTGAGCTGTTCAATTTCATGATCACAGTTTGATTGTCGGAGTTCATAAGGATACCCGGTACAGGTTTCTCAACAACGGGCAAGTCATTCAAGAGCCGGCGAAGCCAATCTGCTTCGACCGTAGCTGTATCTAGTGATGTGAGA
Organism: Triticum aestivum; assembly: GCF_018294505.1. NCBI lineage: Eukaryota > Viridiplantae > Streptophyta > Magnoliopsida > Poales > Poaceae > Triticum > Triticum aestivum. The sequence continues at coordinate 33,889,345 of NC_057798.1, read as the reverse complement.
TCTACTTCCATTGCTAACCTCGTTAAGATGGTCTGCTTGCAAGACTTCCAAGAAATAGCACCACCTCCATGAGTGAATACATATCCGCTCGTGGCCTTTACCTCATCAGCATCTGAGATCCAGTTTGAGTCACTATACCCTCAAGCACCTTTGGGTGGCCAGTGTAGTGAATTCCATAATTTGCAGTGCCTTTCAAATAACACAAAACTCTCTCTAGAGCTTTCCAATGCACATCTCCTAGTTTTGAGACAAACTGACTCAGTTTGCTAAAAGCAAAAGAGATGTCAGGTCTTGTAGCACTGGCTAAGGACATGAGCGAGCCAATAATCTGAGAAGTTTTCAATTGGTTTCTAGCAATTCTTCGATTCTTTCGAAGCAACACACTAGCATCATATGGTGTTGAAGAGGGCTTGCAGTCATTGTAGCCAAAGCGACTCAAGATCTTTTCCACATAGTGAGATTGAAGCAATGTAATCCCACCATCATTGTCCCTCAACAACTTGATGTTCAGAATGACATCAACCACTCCTAAATCCTTCATCTCAAAACAGCGAGATAGGAAATCCTTGACTTCCTTAATAACATTCAGATTTGTTCCGAAAATTAGTTTGTCATCAACATACAAGCAAAGGATAACTCCCTCGCCCCCACCATGGCGATAATGCACACATTTGTCAGCTTTGTTCACAACAAAGCCTGCAGCTGTTAAAGTTCTTCAAACTTCTCACGCCACTGTTTGGGTGCTTGCTTGAGTCCATACATAGACTTCATGAACTTGCACACTTTCCCTTCCTGACCATCTATTACAAATGCATCTGGTTGTTCTTGTCCAACTCTCCATTTAGGAAAGTAGTCTTAACATGCATTTGATGAACGAGAAGACCATGTGAGGCAGCTAGTGAAAGTAGAACTCGAATAGTGGTCAATCGAGCCACATATGAGTAAGTATCAAAGAAGTCTTCACCTTCCTTTTGGGTATAACCCTTAGCCACGAGCCGAGCCTTGTACTTTTCAATAGTACCATCAGGCCTAAGCTTCTTCTTGAATACCCATTTGCATCCTATAGGTTTGCACCCATAAGGATACCAGTTATCTCCCAAGTTTTAGTCGCCAAGATGGAATCCATCTCGCTACGAACTGCTTCCTTCTAGTAGTCAGCATCTTCAGATGTATAGGCCTCTGAAATAGAACTAGGAGTTTCATCTATGAGATATATAAGAAAATCATCACCAAAGGACTTTGCAGTTCTTTGTCTCTTGCTCCTAGTAGGAACTTCATTATTCTCCTCCACAAGACTTTCAAAGCGTTCCATCGAAATGGTAGGTTTAGTAATTGTAACCGGTTCCTGATTCGATGAACTAGGCATCTCCTGATTAGATGAGGTAGCCATATCCTTCATGGGAAAGATATCTTCAAAGAAAGTCGCATCATTCGACTCCATGATCGTACCAACATGCATGCCAGGTACCTCGGACTTTACAACCAACAATATATAACTAATGCTATGAAAACCATATCCCAAGAAAACACAATCCACAGTCTTAGGTCCAAGCTTCCGCTTCTTTGGAATTGGCACATTGACTTTCGCCAAACAACCCCATGTTCGTAGATAAGAGAGCTTTAACCTTCGCTTCTCCCATTCCTCAAATGGAGTTATCTCTTTGTTCTTTGTGGGAACTCTGTTTAGGACATGACATGCAGTCAATATCGCCTCCCCCACCATGCCTTGGATAGACCCGATGTGTCTAACATGATGTTAACCAAATCAGTTAGAGTACGGTTCTTTCTTTCGGCCACCCCATTTGACTGAGGTGAATAGGGAGGTGTCATCTCATGGATTATGCCATGTTCCGGACAAAAGGAATCAAATTCACTTGAGAAATACTCTCCACCACGATCGGACCTAAGCCTCTTGATCTTTCGATCAAGTTGGTTTTCTGCTTCAGCCTCATCCATAGATTTCAGAAGATACACATGACAGTATCTAGTGGAGTCAACAATTAACGTCATAAAATACTTCTTTCCACCTTTTGTCAAAACACCATTCATTTCACATAGATCTAAATTTATGAGCTCTAATGGTGCAAGATTTTTTGTTTCCGCAGTCACATGAGACTTACAAGATTGCTTAGCTTGCACACACACTTGACACTTAGATCCCTTGACAGTGGTGAAACTAGGGATTAAGTTCAACTTCGCTAGTCGCGACATGCAACCAAAGTTAACATGACAAAGACATGAATGCCACACATTTGATTCACTATTGTTGCAAACATGATTAACAACTTTATTGCAAACGTCTGATCAGGATAAACAAAATAGGACTCCTGACTCATAGCCTTTACCAACAAAGGTTCCATACTTGGATATTACAAATTTATTCGACTCAAAGACAAGCTTGTATCCATCTCTACACAGAAGAGATCCGCTAACAAGAGTTTTATTGACGGAGGGGACATACTGCATGTTCTTCAGCCGCACGATCTTCCCTGAAGTAAACTTCAGATCAATCGTGCCAACACCACGAACAAAAGCACTTGAACCGTTGCCCATCAACACACTGAAGCATAAGACGAAAACATGGAAATATCTCTGCATACATGCACATTAGCACCCGTGTCAATCAACCAATCAGGGGAATGACATACTGAAATAATAGTGGGAAATATACCATACTGAACATCCTTCATGTTAGTGTCTCCAATGACAACATTAGCGGTCTTGCCGCCTTTCCCAGGATGACGTTTGTCATAGCGATTAGGGCAACTAGGAGCCCAATGATCAGGATCCCCACACACATGGCAAACACCTTTCTTCTTGTCATTCTTGTTCTTGAAGTTCGTGTGCTATATGGCCTTATTCTTCCCATCAAACTTTGCTTTACCATCAAACTTACCCTTGTTCTTAAACTTGTGGGGCTGGAAATTCTTCTTTTGTACCAGATTGGCACTAGAACCTCCCTCAATACCTCGAGCACGGTTGTCCTTTGCTCTCACCTTTTCTTCCACATCAATAGTACCAATGAGATCCAGAACAAAAAACTCCTGCCTCTTATGCTTCAGTAAGGTAGCAAAGTTCCTCCACGTGGGAGGTAGCTTAGTGATGATACCACCGGTAATAAACTTGTCCGGCAGGATACAATTGAAGTGCTCAAGTTCTCTAGCAAATGACTATATCTCATGAGCTTACTGAACCACAGAGCGCTCTTCAGTCATCCCGTAGTCAAAGAATTGCTCCATGATGTACAGCTCAGTGCCAGCATCCGAGACCCCAAACTTGGCCTCGAGTGCGTCGCACATATCTTTTCCATTATCAATTCAGGCATAAGCATTAACTATGTTCTCACCAAGAACACTCAAGAGAGCAGCCTTAAACAAGGTATCCATTTTCTGAAAAGCTTGTGCCTGTTGTGCATCTTGCTCTCCTTCAGGTTTGCCAAGAGTGGCGTCATAGCAACTCATGGTTTGAAACCATAAGACTGCTCTCACGCGCCACCTCTTATAGTGGATACCCTCAAACATAGGAGGTCTCATGGAAGCAGCAAAACCACTTGGGGTAAATTGCCTATCATAAGGTTTTTAGATTGTTGGAAATATGAGCAATTTACCATATGATTTTATTAATAGAAATACTGAGTAAAGCATGACTAAAATAGTAGAGATAAAGCAAGTCATAACGACAAAGAAGGGCATGGATGAAGCGTGCGGCGAGGAAGTGGACCAACAAAGGCCTTGAGCCATCGGCAAGGCTCCTCCGTGGCAAGACGGAGCAGACGACCGCCGGCATGGGTGGATGCAATCCTCGGTCGCGGGCTCTTCCTCTACCGGGTGGCTCACCTTGGCCGCGGGAGAGGGGGGCCTTCCGGCGCGGCTGAAAGTATATGCGGTGCCCCCATGTTTGGTTTTGGCAGTTAATGATAATCTCTATGGACTAATGTTTTCCTTGAGTTATATTTGAAGGATTTGTCCATAGGCTTTTCTTGGAGTCCATTTGTTGGTTTTAAGGAGAGTTTGTGATGACCAAGGTGATATTCAAGGAATTACCTAAATATTGTTCATGCGAGAGGCTGATCAAGACTAAGTCAAAGAGTGAATCAAGTTTATCAACACACAGAGCATAGAAGATGTACCGTGAGGGATCAAGTGATCCCATGGTATGGTTGCAGTGTGCACGTTCAAGTGATCCATCACGAAAAGGTTAAGTGCTTGAAGATTGCCATCCATTGTGGTGACAATGGACTTGTGAAGATGTGCTGAAGAGTGGCTCACCCATAGTGGAGTATGGGTGAGCAATCTACTAGTCTTCACCGAGCCAACGCAATCAAGAAAGGTGGTCCAACTTGAGGAAGTCAAGATCGTCTACATCTAGCTCAAGTGGACTTTGTGCAAGGCAAAGGTTTGGCCTTGATAGGTTCCCTATTTTACCGGTCTCATGGTGGTAGTTTGGAGACTGGGTTATAGGATCGATTGCCATACTATCAAGGGGGGCTCTCAAGTGAGTAGCTTCATAGTATCATTTGTAGTCAGCTCAAACCATTGCATGCTTGCATCATATTTCTTGGTTCTTGTTTGGTTTTCTCCTTGTGAGATTTGGAGCTTATGGTCATATTCTTGACAAGCTCGAGTTCATCCAAAACTGAGTTGACATGCTTCTTCAATTGTGTTTTCAGCAAAGGAGGTTTTACCGGTCTTATTTGAGGAAGGCTTCTCACCATTTTCTTGTGAGCCTTTTATAATTTCCTTCTTATTGTTATTTCTATCAAGATTATGTTAGCCCTTCTTGCTAGCTTTCCAAAGAACTTGGTTTTATTGAATTCGGAGTTCGTTTGCAGAAGTTGTGTTAGTTTTGGTGACCTTAAAAAGGTCGCAGCGGTACTACCGCTCACGGGAGCGGTACTACCGCTTCGAGGGGATGTAATTTTTTACTACCGCTCTTCGGAGTGGTACTACCGCTTTGAGCGGTACTACCGCGGCTACTTCCGTGGCTACTTCCGCTCCGGACCAAAAACTCGTCATAAGTCCAGTGTTGGTAGGCACAGATGTACTTTTTTATTACCTCTCGCAAGCGTTAGTACCGCTACCCCTAGCGGTAGTACCGCTCCGGCGGTTCTACCAGCCTTTTGCCTCGTTGCTGTTGTTTTTCAAAGGGCTTCCACCGCCCTAGTGGTAGTACCGCTCCCATGAGCGGTAGTACCGCTCTGTGCGGGCTATGAGCATAAGGTTGGATTTTTCCTAACCTAAAAGGGGGTCTTCTTCCCCAATGAACCTTATCCTTTGATCTCGTGTTCTTCCCCCATTGTTGAACTTCTTTGAGCTTGCTATCTCTCAATCCCTCCATGGATTCTTGCTAGTTTTGGGGGGAAAAGAGAGATGAGATCTAGATCCATATTTCCACCAATCAGTTTCTCCTCTATGTGAGGGGAACCCCTTGGATCTAGATCTTGGATTTCTTGGTGTTATTCTTCTTGTTCTTCCTCTCATTTTCTTCCCTAGCATTAGTTGCTTTGGTGGTATTTGGGAGAGAAGGACTTGAGCACTCCATGTGCCCTTGCCATTGCATTTGGTGCATCGGTTTGAGTTCTCCATGGTGATACATGGAAGTTACAAGTAGAGAAGCTTATTACTCTTGGGTCCTTGGTACCCTTGAGCTTGTTCCTCTTGGGTGCTTGGGCGCCCTAGACGGTTGGTGGTGTTCGAAGCTCAATCATTGTGGTGTAAAGCTCCAGCCATGCGTCGGGGTCTCCAATTAGGTTGTGGAGATTGCCCCGAGAAATTTGACGGGTACCGCTGACCGCCCCAAGGGTTTCCAAAGTGTACGGGTTCGGTGACCGCCCCCAAGGGTTGCCATTTGTACGAATTCGGTGACCACCCTCAAGGGTCCCTTACTGGAATCATGACATCTTGCATTGTGCGAGGGCGTGAGGAGATTACGGTGGCCTTAGTGGCTTCTTGGGGAGCATTGTGCCTCCACACCGCTCCAAACAGAGATTAGCATCCGGAAGGGTGTGAACTTTGGGATACATCCTCATCTCCGCGTGCCTCGGTTATCGCTTACCCGAGCCATTTACTTATGCGCTTTACTTTGTGATAGCCATATTGTTTCTTGTCATATATCTTGCTATGACTTAGTTGTTTATCTTGCTTAGCATAAGTTGTTGGTCCACATAGGTGAGCCTAGTTGTTGTAGGTTTTGTGCTTGAAAAATTAACCGCTAGGTTTATTCCGCCTTTGTTCAAGCCTAAACCGTAACTATTTTAAAGCGCATATTCACCCCCCCCCTCTAGGCGACATGCTCAATCTTTCAATTGGTATCAGAGCCTTGACTCTCTTTGACAGGCTTAACCGCCTAGAGAGTGAAGATGTCAACTAGGGGATTAGGATTGTCTGACACTCTTAGTTTCGATGGCACAAATTTTGATATTTGGGTAATTCACATGCTTAATCTCTTTAGGGTCATGGACCCAAGTTTAGAGCGAATTGTAGATATGGGTTTTTCTTCTTCAAAGGAGCTCCAAATATTATCTTTAGAGGATGAGAAACACTCTTATCTCAATGCTAAGGCTTCTAATGTGCTTTCTAATGCTTTGAGCAGTGTACTTATATTTCAACTCATGCCGTTCCGGGATGCTCATGAGTTGTGGACAAAGCTTCAAGATAAATATGGTGTGTCCAAGATTTGTGGGGATGATTGTTCTCCCTCCACCTCCGGCCATATTGCCTTCTCAACTTCTTCTACTTCACCTACATGTGGATTGCCACAAGGTAATGCTATGGTGAGTAGTGTTGGTCATCACAATGTTGATAGTGTGCTAATCATTGATGACTCTTCATCTCTATCTTATTGCAATGCTCCATCTTTGGACTTTAACAGTTTGTGCACCTTACATGTTTCATATGCTTGTGTTGATAGTCCATGCATATCATGTAGAAATTGTCTGACTAAATCTCATGATGATATACTTCCTATATCTTGTTGCCATGATAAAAATGCATGTGTTTCCTCGAGTTGTTGTACTAACAATGTAGAGGAAACCCAACACTCCATGGACAAGATGTGGTCTTGATCGGTGCTTCAAGGGATCCTACATCATCATCTATTGATTTTTGATTTAAGGCTAAGGCTTCAAAGGTATCTCCTAATTTGAACCCCAATATGTCTCTTGATGATGATCACTGGTACAGCGAGGTGCTATACAAATGGTTTTTAACCCCTTTTTGCGATGGCGTTTGGAACCGTCACCTAGTGAGTGAATGCGATAGTGGGTCCTTCCCACATGACCCAGAAACTGTCGGGGATATGCCACCTGGCACACATGCTCGGCAAATTGTGTGCGACCGGCGAGCGAGCAAATAAGGTTATACGTAAAGTAGTGCTAAAAATACAATTATGCAGGCAAAATCGTTTCCGGTCGTAAGTACATCCCACACATTCAGTCCCTGCTAAACGTTTCCGTTCGTATATACATCCCACACAGTTGCTGTAAGGAAAACGTTTCCGTTCGTAGGTACATTACGCACAATTTTCCCCATTAAATCGTTTGTGATAGCATTCTAATCGCACACAATATTAATAATTTTATCATTTCCCTTATTGAATGCATCACACACGATGCATAGAAGAAACTGTGTGGCAAAGGCTGTCCATCTCACACAGTTTTTATGCGGTAAACGTTTAAGCAAGGTGGCCTAATGCAAACAGTTTTGAAGAGAATGTCGTGTGTGATTGTTCATCGCTCCAACACGGTTTATTCCTAGAAACTGTATGCGTTGCCTTAGGTCATCGCCCACGGTATTTTCTCAATAACCGTTTGCAATAGAAAAAACCAATTAGCAGGCTAATTTGCTATTAGCAAGCTAATTGCCCTATTATTAATAATCCATTTATTAATCTAATTGACATTCATATTAAACACATAATATATTTCATTCCCATATTAAGGAAGCATGATTTCATAATTGAAATACATCAGAGTACAACATGATATAGCTTCCGCACTCAGATACCCCATTACACAACCGCACCCGCACCAAGTTTCAGATGCAACATCTAGAACCTTTCAAAATTAGCATCAGAGACGGTACATAGACAGATGCATCTCATCGGGAAAACTGCTGAAGCGGAAGGCGAATATTGAGCCTTCGTTGATGTTTAAGGTCTTTGCAACTTTAGGACAGCGCATGTGGATGATTGATCGTCCATCCTTCATCATCTTCAAGAACACTTCAATATTGAACCATGGGTGTTGTATGAAAACCTTCCTCGCCTCCTGACCATAGAGGTGGTTTGAGAGGAAATCAACAGTGAACTTGTCACGCCCAATATGCGACCCTATCCAAAAGGAACTCTAAGGTCCCACCAAGGATAGACCCGCATATTGAAACGCTTTTGCAAGGTGGATATCATTACATCAAAATTACATAATAGATGGGGATACATACATAAGGCATACAATGCCACATGAATACAACATCATAATACAACAGAGCATCATCCGACTACGGATGTAACACAAACAGAAACTCAAAGGACATCCACCCTGCTAGCCCAGGCTACTGACCTGGAACCTATCCCCTGATCGAAGAAGCAGAAGAAGAACTCAACGCAAGCAAGCATCGCTCTCGCGTCAAGATCATCGCATAACCTGTACCTACAACTGTTGTTGTAGTAATCTGTGAGCCACGAGGACTCAGCAATCCCATTACCATGGGTATCAAGACTAGCAAAGCTTAATAGGAAAGGAAGGGGTAAAGTGGTCAGGTTGCAGCAGCGACTAAGCATATATGGTGGCTAACATACGCAAATAAGAGCGAGAAGAGAGCAAAAGGAACGGTCGTTAACTAGTAATGATCAAGAAGTGATCCTGAACTCCTACTTACGTCAAACATAACACAGAAACCATGTTCACTTCCCAGACTCCACCGAAAAGAGACCATCACGGCTACACACGCGGTTGATGCGTTTTAATTCGGATCTGGTGTCAAGTTATCTATAACCGGACATTAACAAATTCCCATCTGCCTATAACCACAGGCACGGCTTTCGAAAGTTTATACCCTGCAGGGGTGTCCCAACTTAGCCCATGACAAGCTCTCGCGATCAACGAAGGAATAGACCTTCTCCCAGTGAGACCCGATCAGACTCGGAATCCCGGTTTACAAGAAATTTCGACAATGGTAAAACAAGACCAACAAGACCGCCCGATGCGCCGACAATCCCGATAGGAGCTGCACATATCTCGTTCTCAGGGCAACACCGGAAAGAAACAAACAACATGGTAAATGTACAAGCATAATCATGGCATGATGCACAAACAAGTATGATGCATGTCCGGTTTAATGAGGCATGGCATGGCAATATGCGCAAACAGCACTACAAGTTAAGTGGAGCTCAATATGCAACGAGTTGCATATTGACGAAACACCACATCCATTATTTAGTTCTCTCTCATTTAAGCTACCAAGCAAAATTAAATGTTGTTAAACATGGCAAGAGGTGAGGAATAATAAAACTACCTATCTAAGCAAGTTTAAATGAGGCCGGAACCACAAAACAACAATTCCGGAAAATCCCCATGTGCATATTTTAGATTCGGTACTGTTATGCCCTAAACCCTATTTTAATGTTGTTAAACAGGAAAATAAAGTGGACCATGTTAATCTAGGCATTTTTCCACCCCATTTACATATAAAGTTTATTAAAATTGGAGCTACGGTTATTTAGTTATGAAATAAATCATTTTAGCATATTATTTAAGCAAATTAATGCAAACAGAAATTTAAACATTTTAAACATGGATGAAAATGGCATATTATTAATCTACACAAAATTCTAAGCATTTTACATGTTTAAATCATTTTAATCCGATGCACGGTTCAAGAGTTATTAATGCATGAACAACAGGGGGTTTTCTGTAAATCTGAAAACACTGGATAAATTAGAAAAATTCGCAGACGGTAAAAAAAAACCACATCGGGCCGGATCTAGCTGGCCCAAGAGTGCAGAGGGGAAGGGCTGGGGGGACTGCTCACCATGGGCCAAGCCCAGGTCGGTGAGGAGGCCAAGGCAGGCCGTATCTGGCGCGACTAGGCCTAGCGCTGGCTGCGGAGCTGGGGGCGATGCGGCTGGGCCTTGCTGGGCCGAACGAGGGGGGCTGGGGGCCGGTCAACACGCGACGACGCGGACGAGCGGGCGCCTCGTCCTGGAAGCGGAGGACACAGGCGGCGGTGGACCTGGCGCTGGCCTCTCCCGGTGACGAGGACAGGGCGGCACGGAGGAGGTCTGGGGATGGGTGGATCTGGGCGAGGACGGCGAGATCTGGCGGTTCCCGGCCGGATCTGACGCGAAACGGCAGCGGTGGTGGACTCGGGGAAGAGCACGGGCGTCCATGGCGTCGGTCCCCTACAGAGAGAGATAAGGGAGTGAGGCAGCGAGAGGGAGAGAAGGAGGAGAAGGGACGAGGAGGAGGGACTGAGGGAGAGGGCGCGGGGTCGGCCTGGGAGTGGCGGAGGGCACCGACGGCGGTGGAGGCTGGTGGCGGCATGAGGGATCGGGGTCGAGGGATCCTCCCCTCGATCCAGAACGGGAGCGGGAGGCGTGGGGCGCTCGGGCCTAGATCGGTCTTCGGCGGGCCTCGGATGGGCCGGCCGGGGCCTGGGCGGCACGAGGAAGGCCAGGGGGACGCATGGAGGGCGCGGGTTGGAGGAGGCGAGTGTTGGGGCGACGTGGAGGTCCCCGGTTGGCTCGGGGCGCGGCGGCGGCGGCGCCAAGTGGCGGAGCTGGAGCGGGTGGCGCGGAAATGGAGGTGAGAGGCGGCGGACATCCCGAGGAGGAGGGGGGATTGCTGCGGCTGGGTTAGGGAAGGGGTAGGCTGCCAAATTTGGAAGGGGAAGGTGTATATAAAGGGTAGGGGCTAGGGTTTGAGGGTTTTTGGAGGGGTTTCGGAGCCTCAGATCGCCATCGGACGGCTCCGGATTGAAGAGGGACTAGGAGAGGGGTTGGTGGGCTGTGTAGATGGGCTAGGCTATAAGGAGAGATGAGATAGCAGCCCGACACGGGTTTTCGGAGACCGAAAACACCCGATGAACAAACCGGCAAGGGTGCCGCTACAGATGACGGTTGGGCTACCAAACGAACTCCGAATGCGATGATACTTGGCAGGCGGTCTGTCTACACTATAATAAGACCGCACGACAAGTTGCAACCCATTCCGAGAACATTTTTATGCCACTTATAAAATAATATTCGGAGGTGCTGCGGGCGCGTGCGAGTGTGGTCTGGACTCGGAACGGACAACGGAGAGAACCGGCGTAACCCGAACGGATGCAAGTTTTGAAAAACATGCGGATGAAATGCAGATGATGACATGGCAAAATGCAACACACAAGCAGCTGACATGGCAATGTCGGCGAATAACTGGCAGACACCTGGCGCATCGGATCCGGGGCATTACAACACTCCACCACTACGAGAGGATCTCGTCCCGAGATCTACGATGGCACCGGAGGGAAAAGAAATATGAAGATAAGAGGTAAACTAAGTTGCTTCTTCAACAAATGAGTGAAACCAAAGAACCTTGAGAGGTTGAACAAATTGAAAGAAAGAGTACACTGGAGATGAACAAGATTGCAAACACTCCGTTAGCAAAGAGGAACAAGGAACATTGGAGAACCTTGAAGGTTGCAAATATATTAAACAAGGGCTTAACGAACGAAAGGAATATGGAGACACACCGATATCATGAGATAGCCAAAGAACACGAATGCCAGAACTTGGGCGGCACTCCGGTTGAAAAGAGATGCAAGACTTGATAAGATGAAAAGAACTTGAAGAGAGCACAACACTTCGGTTAAATGGATAAGCACGAAAAGAACATGATCCTCACAATTCGAGATGATGAGTGAAGAGATCAACATCACAATGCCTCCGGAAGAAAGAATAGAAGATAGATCATTGGAATAACAGAATGGAGAAGAAAATGCCAACTTCTGCCACAAATGAACTTGGAAAGCACCCTTCCAAGAAGGTTAGAACAGAGTTGTTGGAAAACCAACAACGAAAAGAACAAGCTTATTATGGGCTTATGGCAAACATCTCAAAATGATGAGGTGACAACCCGCCACTAATAGAAACAATTGATTGGTTGAGATCAATGAAGATAAGAGAAACTTCTTTCACCAAGAGGATCATTGGAGAACTTTGGTCATTAATAAGCACCATAAATAGCAACATTCCTTAGGGGAAGGCTTTAGGTGAAATCTATACCAAGATAACTCCAAAGAAGAGATTGATGGATTTAAAATACCTCATTCTTGAGAACATGTGAATCAAGAAACATGAACTCAAAATTATCAAGAATGACATAACACCACCTCAAATGATAAGGTAGAACGAATTGCACTTCGAAATGCAAGATGAAGAATACTTGAACACCTCAAAACAAAACATTTGTTGAACACCATGTTTATTTTAGAGTATAGCTTAGCGGGTCATCGAGAGAAATCTTGAAGAACAATTGAAGAATGAAAGGAATCCTTGATGAACCACCATGTAGAGCCTCCATGAAGAACTCCGGTAATAAAAGGATGATAAAGATTAGGAGAAGTTGAAAACACAAGGTTAAGCCTTGTGATGATTTAGATGGAGCTTCGCGACGAGATAAAGCGGAAAACTTGGAACTCCGGAAAAGAAAAAATGAAACACTAGAACCGAGAATTACTTCATCATGAACAATCTCCGGAAGAAAAGAATTGAATCACCTCGAGGAAATAAAAATAAGATTTATTGTATGCTTATCCTTCATCAAATTAAATTGATGACAAGCAATGGATTTGGCATACTACTTATTCTTGTAGAAAGGATTAAGAGGGATATAGCATAAACTAGAGAAGGTATTGATGGAACCACCGGTGGGATTTGGAAACAACGAATAAATGAATGAATTGATACGATGACGAATGAAGAGAAATCTTGAACGAACCACCGTAAGAATTGTAAATGAACATAGCAAAGGCACAATTCACCGGGAAGAATTGGAAAATGAATGAAGATACTTGAGGGGATTTAAATACAAGAGAACGAAGAGATAACGAGCTGATTAGAGACCACTTGAGCGATGCACCGGTAAGATATGGAGAAGGAGAGCTAAAAGCTAAGAATGAATAAACCCGAAATGATGGCCTTCGTAGGAATAAAATGGAAAGAACTCACGAAATACTCCGGATGGGTGAAAAGAATTCCCACACTCGAAAACAATTATGAGAGGATGTCATCAAGCTTGAACTATGCATCTTTGGAAGAACGGGTAAGGATTTAGAGGAACTCTTCTTCGGTCTTCACCTGCTGAAAATGATGATGAGAACCACCAAAATTACTGAGATACTCCGGGAGAATGAAAAAGAGGAAGGGTTGAACCAAAGATGAAAAGAATTTGAAAACGACCTTGAAGAAGGCATGCGACTGATGAAAATTCATTCTTACATCACACTTAAAAAGGAATTTGAGAATAACTCCAGGAGAATTAGAAGAGTCAGGTAAGATCCTGGGAAAAGACCTGTGGGTTAGGGCCCACTCAAAAGAAAACACCGTTGAACAATTTAGAAGAGAGATTGCACCGGTTGAATTAAATGACTTGAATGAGATAACAACCTCGAAATATCTTGAACATATTGAGAATGGAAACACAAGTCTTGTGAAATATCTTCAACACTCCAGGACAAACGAATAATGAGAAATGAAAGATTAAGAGGTGCACCGGTATGAAAAAGCATTTGACACGAGGAAAAGAATATGATCAACACTGAAAACTTGGAATTAATCCACCGGAGAAGAAACAACAATGAAGGACGATGAACTTGAAACTCATGAGCATCTTCAGAAGGGATCACCGGATCAGAACATTGATTGAAAAGAATTAAGAGACTTCACATGAGTAAATGGATACTTAATTAAAATATATGAGTCCTTGTAGAAAAGGGTGGGAGGGCGGGAGAACAAAGGCAACTTGGGATGAACGAAACAAACACCGTTGAGAAAACTTAGAATTGATCTTGCGGATGGGGAGAAGGATGGGATCATCTTGAAGAGAAGCGCACCGGTTGGAAAAGGATTAACATGACAACCTCAATGATAAAAAAGGATTAGTATTCACAAAGCAATAAGAGAACACCGTTTAGGAAAGGTATGGATTCAACATTTGACTTCGAAGCAACTCGAATACCACAAATAAAACAATACAAATGATTTGGCTTGCAGAATAAGCCGGAACAAACATATGATAGATCCCATATCGTATCATGTGTCTGTTGGAAAGATAAAACTAGAGCTACTTGAATTCCCACCTATAAACTCCCGAAACTTTCTGGTTATGCAATCTGGTGTTGGGGATACAGGGGAAGCAATATATCTCACCCAAACTAACAATACCTACATCCAGCTGTATCCATCCGTCAACACATAACCAAGAAACCTTCGGAAATCGTGTACATCAACCTTCGAAAAGCATCCGTTATACGAGCTATGGCAATACTCCCGAACTCCCCAGTACTGGGTGGCGTCGAGGTTATCTCACCAACAACTGCATAAAAGAGATTTTCGATGTCGGCAAAACTCAGGTATTCCAGAACTGCAACGATAAAATTGTGACGACAACACCTCGGAGCTCAATTCCCCGGGTCAATGCCACATAATAGACAGGAGGCACCAAGAACAATGTTCTCGTCACAAAACCATCGGAACGATTCCAAGATACCCGCGTGATCCTAAAAAAAATTTAGTGAAATTTTAGGAGAGGAAAGTCAAAACATCTACTTCAGGAGACCTCACCAGAGCAACGAAGGGGCTGAGGAGTAAAAAGAATCCTACTCTCCGATATATATAATCCTAAGACTCAAAATAGTTTTCTTCTAGACTCAACAACGGCCAACAATCAAGGGGGCTCCTATGGTCGGTCGAGGCTCTGATACCAACTTGTCACGCCCAATGTGCGACCCTATCCAAAAGGAACTCTAAGGTCCCACCAAGGATAGACCCGCATATTGAAACGCTTTTGCAAGGTGGATATCATTACATCAACATTACATAATAGATGGGGATACATACATAAGGCATACAATGCCACACGAGTACAACATCAGAATACAACAGAGCATCATCCGACTACGGATGTAACACAAACAGAAACTCAAACGACATCCACCCTGCTAGCCTAGGCTGCCGACCTGGAACCTATCCCCTGATCGAAGAAGCAGAAGAAGAACTCAATGCAAGCAAGCATCGCTCTCGCGTCAAGATCATCGCATAACCTGTACCTGCAACTGTTGTTGTAGTAATCTGTGAGCCACGAGGACTCAGCAATCCCATTACCATGGGTATCAAGACTAGCAAAGCTTAATAGGAAAGGAAGGGGTAAAGTGGTGAGGTTGTAGCAGCGACTAAGCATATATGGTGGCTAACATACGCCAATAAGAGCGAGAAGAGAGCAAAAGGAACAGTCGTCAACTAGTAATGATCAAGAAGTGATCCTGAACTCCTACTTACGTCAAACATAACACAGAAACCGTGTTCACTTCTGGGACTCTGCCGAAAAGAGACCATCACGGCTACACACGCGATTGATGCGTTTTAATTCGGATCTAGTGTCAATTTATCTACAACCGGACATTAACAAATTCCCATCTGCCTATAACCGTAGGCACGGCTTTCGAAAGTTTATACCCTGCAGGGGTGTCCCAACTTAGCCCATGACAAGCTCTCGCGATCAACAAAGGAATAGACCTTCTCCCAGTGAGACCCGATCAGACTCGGAATCCCAGTTTACAAGACATTTCGACAATGGTAAAACAAGACCAGCAAGACCGCCCGATGCGCCGACAATCCCGATAGGAGCTGCACATATCTCGTTCTCAGGGCAACACCAGAAAGAAACAAACAACATGGTAAATGCACAAGCATAATCATGGCATGATGCACAAACAAGTATGATGCATGTCCGGTTTAATGAGGCATGGCATGGCAATATGCACAAACAACACTACAAGTTAAGTGGAGCTCAATATGCAACGAGTTGCATATTGACGAAACATCACATCCATTATTTAGTTCTCTCTCGTTTAAGCTACCAAACAAAACTAAATGTTGTTAAACATGGCAAGAGGTGAGGCATAATAAAACTACCTATCTAAGCAAGTTTAAATGAGGCCGGAACCACAAAACAACAATTCCGGAAAATCCCCATGTGCATATTTTAGATTCGGTACTGTTCTGCCCTAAACCCTGTTTTAATGTTATTAAACAGGAAAATAAAGTGGACCATGTTAATCTAGGCATTTTTCCACCCCATTTACATATAAAGTTTATTAAAATTGGAGCTACAGTTATTTAGTTATGAAATAAATCATTTTAGCATATTATTTAAGCAAATTAATGCAAACAGCAATTTAAACATTTTAAACATGGATGAAAATGGCATATTATTAATCTACACAAAATTCTAAGCATTTTACATGTTTAAATCATTTTAATCCGATGCACGGTTCAAGAGTTATTAATGCATGAACAACAGGAGGTTTTTTGTAAATCTGAAAACACTGGATAAATTAGACAAATTCGCAGACGGTAAAAAAACCCACATCGGGCCGGATCTAGCTGGCCCAAGAGTGCATAGGGGAAGGGCTGGGGGACTGCTCACCATGGGCCAAGCCCAGGTCGGTGAGCAGGCCAAGGCAGGCCGGATCTGGCGCGACTGGGCCTGGCGCTGGCTGCGGAGCTGGGCGTGATGCGGCTGGGCCTTGCTGGGCCGAACGAGGGGGCTGGGGGCCGGTCAACGCGCGACGACGCGGACGAGCGGGCGCCTCGTCCTGGAAGCGGAGGACACAGGCGGCGGTGGACCTGGCGCTGGCGTCTCCCGGCGATGAGGACAGGGCGGCACGGAGGAGGTCTGGGGATGGGTGGATCTGGGCGAGGACGGCGAGATCCAGCGGTTCCCGGCCGGATCTGACGCGAAACAGCAGCGGTGGTGGACTCGGGGAAGAGCACGGGCGTCCACGGCGTCGGTCCCCTACAGAGAGAGATGAGGGAGTGAGGCAGCGAGAGGGAGAGAAGGAGGAGAAGGGACGAGGAGGAGGGACTGAGGGAGAGGGCGCGGGGTCAGCCTGGGAGTGGCGGAGGGAACCGGCAGCGGTGGAGGCTGGTGGCGGCGACGAGGGCTCGGGGTCGAGGGATCCTCCCCTCGATCTAGAACGGGAGCGGGAGGCGCGGGGCGCTCGGGCCCAGATCGGTCTGCGGAGGGCCTCAGATGGGCCGGCCGGGCCCTGGGCGGCGCGAGGAAGGCCAGGGGGACGCGTAGAGGGCGCGGGTTGGAGGAGGCGAGTGTTGGGGCGACGTGAAGGTCCCCGGTTGGCTCGGGGCGCGGCGGCGGCGGCGCCAAGTGGCGGAGCTGGAGCGGGTGGCGTGGAAATGGAGGTGGGAGGCGGTGGAGATCCCGAGGAGGAGGGGGGATTGCTGCGGCTGGGTTAGGGAAGGGGTAAGCTGCCAAATTTGGAAGGGGAAGGTGTATATAAAGGGTAGGGGCTAGGGTTTGAGGGTTTTTGGAGGGGTTTCGGAGCCTTGGATCGCCATCGGACGGCTCTGGATCGAAGAGGGACTAGGAGAGGGGTTGGTGGGCTGTGTAGATGGGCTAGGCTATAAGGAGAGAAGAGATAGCAGCTCGGCACGGGTTTTCGGAGACCGAAAACACCCGACGAATAAACCGGCAAGGGTGCCGCTACAGATGACGGTTGGGCTACCAAACGAACTCCGAATGCGATGATACTTGGCAGGCGGTCTGTCTACACTATAATAAGACCGCACGACAGGTTGCAACCCATTCCGAGAACATTTTTATGCCACTTATAAAATAATATTCGGAGGTGCCGCGGGCGTGTGCGAATGTGGTCTGGACTCGGAACGGACAACGGAGAGAACCGGCGGAACCCGAACGGATGCAAGTTTTGAAAAACATGCGGATGAAATGCAGATGATGACATGGCAAAATGCAACACGCAAGCAGCTGACATGGCAATGACGGCGAATAACTGGCAGACACCTGGCGCATCGGATCCGGGGCGTTACAGAACTGCTTTGGAAAGTCCTGAAAACAAGGATGTGCATAAATATCTTCTCTATATTGGAAATGGGGCAAAGGAATAAAAAAAGGCAAGGTATAATATTTAGTACCATGTTGTAGTGAACTGATGTCTTCTTCATTGTGCAGACAAACATATTGTTTTTTTTCTGCTAATTTCTTTGTCCTAACAATCTTTATGTGTTTCTTGACTTGATTGATATTCCTGGACAACTCATTTCCCCATATGCAAAAATGGTCAAACAGTGGGTCAAAACCTCTGACAGCAGGACCTATATGTGCAAGGCTAAACTGTTAAAAACCTAAATATTAGAATGCTTCCTGCAATTGCACAATAATGTGCTACTAGACAACGGACCATGCACGTGCCAACCTTGATTGTAAACCTCAGTGCTTCCCATTATTTCCCTGCAACACATCTAAGGTAGATAGTCATCAGGTCAAGTAAGGGTTCGCATGCTATCAGTAAAATATGTTGATGAAAAATAAGCACATTGCAGATTCATCTGACTAATTCAAGCCACATGGAAAACCCGTTTATCCAAACCAAGGATGATTAAGAACTAGGAAATATAGCACATGTATTTGTTTTTCATGTATTAAGTGCAGCCTAATTCAATTTATTCCTCACATGCACAACAATACAAAATTCTACCCACGACAATTGGACATCGCATTGCAGAATTGAACCAAGCAGTTAACTAAATGCCATAACAAATGAACCAAACATTAACTGAGAACAATATTGCACAATATAACATACTCCTACTAGAAGATCAGACAGAACTGAACCAAGCATGCTTAACAACTTGGAAATATAGCAATTGTATTTGTTTCTCATGTATTTAGTACAGCCAAATTAGAATTACATCTCACATGGTATACAATAACAGAATGCACCCACAACTATTGAACATCGCATTGCAGAATTGAACCAAACAGTTAACTAAACACCACAACACAAATGAACCAAACGTTAACTGAGCACCATGTTGCACAATGTATAACCAAACCAAGCATGCTTGACAACTTGGAAACATAGCAATTGTATTCGTTTCTCATGTATTTTGTAAAGATAAATTTGATTTATTTCTCACATGGAAGACAATACAAAACTGCAGGCTGAAGAATTGAACATCACATTTGCAGAATTGAACAAAACAGCTACCTGAAGATGACAACTAATTAACCAAACAGTTAATAAGTGAGCACCACACTGCATGACATATAGAACATATACACAGGAGCAACATATTGCATGGTAAAATTAGATAGCACAATTCACTAGAATTAGTTAAGGAAAGGCAGGAGTAGCACACACAACGGGAAACAGAGCATGCTTAACCAGCGTAGCTAGCAAATGGGAAGGTGCTCCTCCAAGATCTGGGGTCGGCCTGAATGGTAGCCATCGCAATCTCATCCGCATGAGCCGCCACGATTTGCTTCTCCACTACCAAATGCTCCTTGAGCTCCTGGCTATACTGCATGCACCATGGCTTAGGGCGGCGATTATTTGGTGGAGGGGTTGGTGATTTGGGTGGAAGGTGTCACGTTGGTGGTCGGGGCATGTGGGATGTGCAAGGAGGATGAGGATATGGGTTTGTTGTGGATTACCTGCCTGGATACACGAGGCCGAGCAGCATGAAGGAGGGTCGCCCGCGAGGGGGCGGGGCTGCAAGCAAGGAGTGAAGGTTTCAACTTGGAAAGGAAGGTGGAAACAAGGGAAATGTGGCTTTTGGTAGGGGGGGGCAGGGAGGTAGATATTTTCACAGAAGCCGAAAATTTGGAATCGCTTCAACGAAAAAACTGGCACACAAAGAGTCATCAGACACGGTCCCTTATTCAGAACTGTGTACGATATGTGAACATCACAAATGATTCAGATAGCTTAACTCGTGTGTGATGAGTTTGAACGTCAATTTTTTTGGTTCCTATTTCCCTGGTTACAGTGCTCATCCACGTCATTGCATTATTTGGGTACACGAAGGAGACTACATCACACCCACACTTGTTAATCGAGCAAGTTCAACAATTAAACAGAGCTAGCTGGCCTAAACATTACTCTGAGAAATTAAAGACCGGCGCTCTTGATTAAACAAAACAAAGAGTACTACTACGGCTGGTTCTCGTCAATCTCCGACGCCTCCTCCATGTCCAGCTCGCGCCGACGATCTCCTAGGGAAGGATCTCAATGGCATCCATCACACCATAGTCGGCAAGCATCTCGCCATCCGCGTCCGCCATCTCTTTGGAAAAGGCCGCCACGAGCTGGGCGTGGGCGGCCACGATCTGGGCTTGGATGGGCTCCATTGTCGCAAGGTATGCGGCAGAGGAACGGACGGCTGCTCGAACGCTCTCGGTGATTGCCAACTCTTTGGCCATGGGGTGCCGACCGTTGTCGGAGAAGCTTCGTTAGATTTGTGCGGTGATCGCCACGAGCTGGATGTGGGCGGCCTCGACATGGTCGTGGGCGACCTCCATCAGGACTAAGGCCGCCGCTATGGAACAGACAGCTGCCGTGCCGCTCTCGCCAGTTGCTATCCCTGAGGCAGATGTTGCTTCCGCCACCTGAGAAGCAACAGCGGCCGTTTGGGCTGCCTTGGCCACCCGGTCGCAGATTGCGGCCGCGCTCATGCACCTTGTTATCACGCGCATGGCGGCTGCGGCCGCGGTATCGCCGGAGTGGGCTGCCGAAGTTGCCCTCATGACGGAGGTCCACGTCCCCATCTTTCACCGGCAATGATTGAATAGTTAAATTATATTTGGGGAACGAGCTAGTGTGCTTGACACGCCGGTCGTGGACTATAGCTGACACACCTTCTCGCGTAAGCCATAGGCGTACTATACACCGACGATGCTCCGGGATATTTTGTATTGCATCTCACATGGTTGGTGATAATAAACTATGTGGGGTCTACTTGATTTTTCATTTTGATTTGAATTACATAATGGGATCACAACGACAATGGACGGTGTTTGAATTGCTAGACCTTTTATCTGCAGTGAACTTGCAACTATATGTGTGTCGTAAAAAAATGGAATTATTCAGGGTTCGTTTGGAAATTTTACACATTAAATTGGTTTTCTAGCCACTTCAGGTGCACAATTCAAAATTGAACCACATGCTACAATCCATAAAAATAGGTTGCAAAATCAAATGTTTGTCCTTGGTTGCAAGCTTATGTCACATGCAAGAAATGAGAATGAATGTCAAACACCTTGACACTGTCGCTCAGCCGCTAACATTGAGATAAATGCTTTTAACATTCTAGTAAATCGAAAACTCGTCTGAAATTCATGAAACTTGACACGATATCATGGAATGGTAGCGACATGTCGTGGTAAAAATATTGTCCCATTTGGGGTAGGTGTGGGTATAAGCTTCTTGCAAACCAGAGCTTCTCTCACCACAAGCCTGATGGTTCCAGTAGGGTACGTGCCACCTTGGGGGATGATGTCTACTACACAACCTTCTTCTTGTAGACGTTGTTGGGCCTCCAAGTGCAGAGGTTCGTAGGACAACAGCAAATTTCCCTCAAGTGGATGACCTAAGGTTTATCAATCCGTGGGAGGCGTAGGTTGAAGATGGTCTCTCTCAAGCAACCCTACAACCAAATAACAAAGAGTCTCTTATGTCCCCCACACACCCAATACAATGGTAAATTGTATAGGTGCACTAGTTCGGCGAAGAGATGGTGATACAAGTGCAATATGGATGGTAGATATAGGTATTTGTAGTCTGAAAATATAAAAACAGCAAGGTAGCAAGCGATAAAATTGAGCGTAAATAGTATTGCAATGCTAGGAAACAAGGCCTAGGGTTCATACTTTCACTAGTGCAAGTTCTCTCAACAACAATAACATAATTGGATCATATAACTATCCCTCAACATGCAACAAAGAGTCACTCCAAAGTCACTAATAGAGGAGAACAAACGAAGAGATTATTGTATGGTACGAAACCACCTCAAACTTATCCTTTCTGATCCATCTATTCAAGAGTCCGTAGTAAAATAACATGAAGCTATTCTTCTCGTTCGATCTATCATAGAGTTCGTACTAGAATAACACGTTAAGACACAAACCAACCAAAACCCTAATGTCACCTAGATACTCCAATGTCACCTCAAGTATCCGTGGGTATGATTATATGATATGCATCACATAGTCTCAGATTCATCTATTCAACCAACACAAAGAACTTTAAAGAGTGCCCCAAAGTTTCTACCAGAGTGTCAAGACGAAAACGTGTGCCAACCCCTATGCATAAGTTCACGAGGTCACAGAACTCGCAAGTTGATCACCAAAACATGCATCAAGTGAATCACGTGATATACCATTGTCACCACAGATAAGCACATGCAAGACATACATCAAGTGTTCTCAAATCCTTAAAGACTCAATTCGATAAGATAACTTCAAAGGGAAAACTCAATCCATTACAAGAGAGTAGAGGGGGAGAAACATCATAAGATCCAACTATAATCGCAAAGCTCGCGATATATCAAGATCGTGCCAAATCAAGAACACGATGAAGACGGCCACCGGTGAGGGATCCCCCCCCTCCGGCAGGGTGCAGGAACAAGGTCCCGATTGGTTTTTGGTGGCTACAGAGGCTTGCAGCGGCGGAACTCCTGATCTATTGTGCTCCCGGATGTTTTCAGAGTATATGGGTATATATAGGAGGAAGAAGTAGGTCGGTGGAGCTGTGAAGGGCCCACGAGGGTGGGGGCATGCCCAGGGGGGCAGGCGCGCCTCCCTGCCTCGTGCCCTCCTCGCTTCTTTCTTGGCGTCCACTCTTAGTCCTCTGGATCACATTTGTTTCAAAAATCACTCTCCCGAAGGTTTCATTCCATTTGGACTCCGTTTGATATTCCTTTTCTACGAAACACTGAAATAGGGAAAAAAGCAATTTGGGTTGGGCCTCCGGTTAATAGGTTAGTCCCAAAAATAATATAAAAGTGTATAATAAAGCTCATTAAACATCCAAAATAGATAATATAATAGCATGAATACTTCATAAATTATAGATACGTTGGAGACGTATTAGCATCCCCAAGCTTAATTCCTTCTCGTCCTGGAGTAGGTAAATGATAAAAGAAATAATTTATGAAGTGAATGCTGGCAGGTGCGAAAGTTTGATCAATGATAATTTCAATCACCTTTTCTAGCATCATTATATGTCATAACAATAGCTCATCTCATAGAACTTCTCATGATCAAGTAACAAGCTATTCACATGTTAAAGCATAGACCATAAACTTTCTTGAGAACTAGAAAACTATGTTCTCAGTCATTGAACAATTGCAATTCCTCTTATTTTCAGGAAGGGTCTATGCAAGAGCTTTGATTCAGCAAATGCCACATACTCAACTATCATATAATCTTCCATCATTGCTTCCGCTCAAAGCATATTTTTAGAACAAATAGCATCCATCGAACACAGAGAAAGATTGGGGCTTAATGTTTCACCTCCCAACTTACTTATCATATAGATAATTGTCAACAATAATAATTCATGATCAAATACATTTGAATGGCCATACATGCTTAGATCTTTCCCCATCACGTGATGCTTGCCAACTAAAGAATAGGTTGGAATGAGAAGGAATACTACTGACTCTTGCATAAAAGTAAAAGATAGGCCCTTCGCAGAGGGAAGCAGGGATTTGTAAAGGTGCCAGAGCTCGAAGCTTTAAAATAGAGATGAAAATAATTTTGAGAGGTATGCTTTCATTGTCAACATAACAACCAAGAGTTCCCAATATCTTCCATACTAGATACATTATAGGCGGTTCCCAAACAGAAAGGTAAAGATTTTACTCCCCTCCACCAACAATCACACTCCACGGCTTGTCCGAAACAACGGGTGTCGTCCAACTATCAACAATCCTGGGGGAGTTTTGTTTAAATTATTTGCAATTTTGTTTTTGATCTTTTGCTCATGGGACTGGGCATCCCAGTTACCAGCCACTTTCTTGTGAATGATGAGAGGAGTCCACTCACCGTGAGAATAACCCACCTAGCATGGCAGATACTGACAGCCCCTAGTCGCCACGTGAGCGATTCGGGCATACAAAACAGATTATTATTTGAAGGTTTAGAGTTTGGCACATGCAAATTTAGTTGGAACGGAAGGCAAACACCGCGTATAGGTGGATATGGTGGACACTCATGGCAGAAACTTGGTTCGAGGATTTTGGATGCACAAGCAGTATTCCCGCTTAGTACAGAAATTTTGGCTAGCAAAGGATTCTAAATAGCAAGCACCACATGTTAGAGGATCCATAACAATATAATTTCTATACAAATATACCCAAGAATAACTCATTATGTTTTCTTCCTTGTCCAACTTCAACTAATTTTCTTAGGTTTGAAAATAATTAATGGGGCTCACAATCATAGAAGATGTCCAATTATATGTGAAATCTCTTTTCCTTCAATATTCTTTCATGAATTGTTCAAGTGACCAATACAATGTTTGCTAACCTTCAATAAATTTACCACCTCTACTTCTTATATGTGAAGTCATTACTCCCCATAGGATAAGCATATGAAATATATATAATTTCAGATTTATGATATTCAACTCATTCAACCATTTACTCATAGGATATAAGTGAAGCACACGAGTAAATGACAAACTACTCTAAAAAGATATAAGTGAAGGTCGATGAGTAGTCAAACAATTATGTAGCTATGTGAAGACTCTCTCTTATTTAAGAATTCCAGATCTTGGGGTATTATTCAAACAACAAGCAAAACAAAATAAAGTGACATTTCAAGGATAGCACTCATCATGTGAAGAAGCAAAAACTTAGGCTCAACTGATACTAACCGATAATTGTTGAAGAAGAAAGGTGGGATGCCTACCGGGGCTTCCCGAGCTTAGGTGCTTGATACTTCTTACAATATTATCTTGGGGGGCCTTGGGCATCCCCAAGCTTGAGCTTTTGTGTCTCCTTAATTCCTCTCATATCACGGTTTTGCAACAGTGGTAAACTTTGTGTTTTGAAACAACAACATGTATACTTGCAAAATAAGCATGGTAACGGCTATGCTTGACATTTTTATTGAAAATAGAGATGCAAAACATTATTCTAAATAACAGCAATCAAATACTAACAAAAGAAAATAACACTCCAAGCCAAACACATATCAAGTGGTGAATAAAAATATAGCTCCAAGTAAAGTTACCGATGAACAAAGACGAAAGACGGGATGCCTTCTGGGGCATCCCCAAGCTTAGGCTCTTGGTTGTCCTTGAATACTCTACAAGGATACCCCCTATAAAGCAATGCAAATTCCACAACATTTCAACTAGATGTTGCAACATTCACTAGATACGGATATAAGCATTGAAGCATATGCATTCCAGATTTACAGCTCATGACCCTACCTATGAAAAAAAGGAGAGGGGAGAGATGCGCTAAAAACAGAGCTCCCGTTCTAAAAAAAGAAACAGCCCCCAATTTACCTCATCTCTCCCAAACCGCCGCCACCCACCACCTCGGCCCCCCTCCTCCGACCCATCTTGCTGCCGGCCCTCCCCCCTGCCTCCTCCCACCTCACAGCATTGGAGGCTGCCGGGTCCAATGCATCCCCCACGCACCCATCCCTTTTGCATCCCATCCCTCTCTCCTCACGCGGCTCCTCGTTGCGCCACCTACGGTGGCTGATTCAGGCGATGTCTGGCGAGTCCCACGACCGTGAAGCACAGATCGAGGTCCCCTCACACCGCCACGCTCTCCCATCCGGCTAGGTCCGGCTCTTGCGGCCACCAAAGTCCACCCGCGACCCTCCCCCCATGGCTAGGGTTTCGGGCGTCAGCTCCAGCGCCGGAGGCCATGTCGTCATCATCTCGTCTGGTGAGTGCATCCCCTCCTCTTACTTCATCCTCTCTCTCTCTCTCCGCCTTTCTCTAACCTCTACATTTCTCTTCTCCTATAGACGTGCAGGGAGGAATGGCTAGTGGACAACCTTGATATTGATCGGGACAAAGCATGCATGGAGCTTCCTCCCCTAGCTTCATGTGAGTTTGTCCACTCCTCTCTGCTCTGCTCCATGGCACATCAGGAACCATTGTGGTACTGGTGGTGTTAGGATTTGACAGTGTTTGGGCTTAAGTGCTTTCTACTTCAGGTCAATTTGTTATTGCTGTTAGAAACAAATGTTCGAAGCATTAGATTTTTCAATCTTATCTTCTTCCAATCCACCATATCTCTCCCTAGGCTGATTAAAGCATTAATGCCATGATGGTTGTTGCAGTGGAATTGGAAGTCCAGCGGCGAAAGTTTAAAGAAGATGGGGAGCAACCGCGCAGCTGTACGGCCTCCTGTCGGGAGGCGATTAAACATCTCCAGATCATCGTCTGTTACTCCTAACCTGACCATGGCGAGTAAGGCTCTATCACTAGATTTCATGTTGTGTTCTGTAGCTAGCTAGAGCGTTGAATTCTTCTTGAAAGTCCAATGGTTTTTCTTGGTATAGATTAGCTGATGAAGTAATTGGTTAGGTATATGTGTTTCTATGAGCACCGTTGTTGACCCCGTTATGCCATGTATGGAGTGGAGAAGAGTCACGAGGGGTGGTCTTAATGGCATCCAGTGGCAATATGGAATCCTGCTTTCAGGCTGTATTTGCTACGTCAATAACTGAAACACCAGCCACGTAGTTGACTATTGATATTAATATGTCAGTTTATAGCCGATTTTCGATCTCAGTCCACGCTCTCCAAAGTAATTAATTAGTTGATTTTTGCATATACAATATATGAGAACTTTACGATCGTTTCGTATGTATACCCACCAGAACTATAGTTAATTTCCTCTTATATTTTATATATCTTCTGGGTTTCAGCATTAAGATGAGCTATGATGTTGAGTCATTACATAATTTTCTATAATGTGATGTTTAGCATATCAGCTTCCCAACTTTCTTGAAATAATGTGTAACACTGTGCATAACTTTTACTTGGTTTATTTGATAGTTAGACTACAATCCTACTGACAATGCAAAAGTTATGCTAATAGCAAGGAGTACTTGATTTGTACAGGTTCATATTTACATCATATATTGATTGATGATGTTTCAATATAAAACGAAATATTCATATACAATCATTATTATGGGAGAAATATTCTAAACATTTGTTTCTAACAGCATGTATATCGTTCCTCTGCAGTTTCATTATTTGGATTTCAGAGTAGCCACTTGTAGAAAACATAATAAGGTAATTAAGCTACTTTCCGGAGTAAGCTGGATTTTATAAATCATGAGTAGTGATGTGTGGTTCTGAAGCAGTCCTTCATTTTGTTCCAAAATTGATGATTTTTCTACTGTATTCATGTTCTGAAATAATAAAAGATGCATGCACAAGGCTTTTGAATTATGTTAGCTGCATGTCTTGTGCCAATTATACACACTCCAGTTAAAGAGTTATTGTGATTAGTCATGGTCATTGCGTATATACTGTGCTGTGTGAAAAGTTTGTAGCTTCAAAGAAATAGTAAGCATGTCTCTCCATCATTTCCTAACATTTTCATATTTAGGTCCTTCTGGTTGTCTATATATACTGCATAAGCATTGATTTTGTCTGGACTAATTTATTTTTATCCAAACATGAATTACCATGGTAACCAGCTTGATGTGTTGAATAGCTTAATTAGCTCTTTTGCCACAATTGGTGTGTAACTAATGTTTAAATTATGTTTACAAGCACAAATTGAAGGTCTATTTGTACTTTCTTATATTTTACTCATGCTTGGACAAGGATCTCATGAGGACGTGGGAGAAGGAACGACAACAATTGGTGCAGGTTCGTGTTGCTCCAACAGATTTCGCACCGCATAACATAAAAATGTGTATGTTTGTCCCATTTGATATGTTGAACATTGGAAGCAATCAGAGCAAATGTAAACACTTAGGAAATGATTTCTGCCATACACTAAGATGCCCATATTAGCCTCATATAGTTTAATTATGTGACCTGAACCCTCAACACTTGAGGTAAGTTCTGAATGCATTTCCATCTATGTATGCTAGTAATTTGTTATGTATAACAAAAATTGCATGGCCTTCCAAATTTGTATGTGTCTAATAACCTATCTCTATCACTAGTTGCATCATGTCAGTTCATGGTGTTAATAGTTCACTTTGTTATTTTCTTTGTAGATTCAGAAGATATGGATGGTTATATTTGTGTGTGACAAGTATACTGTAATGATGATGATGATGATGGTGGTGGTCCAGTTCATGATGATGAAGATTGATGCTTTTAGTTTTAGTTAAGTTGTACGGATGTTGTTCATGTTGGATGATGTTCCTTGGTTAAGTTTTACTTAAGTTGTAGGGATGTCAAGAAAATATTTAGATTATGTACATTGGGATGATGTTCCTCCTATAATATCCACTATTGCAATCCAACAATTTTATCCAATATATGATTTCTTCATCTTTTGAGTATATTCTCTTATTGTTTTGTCACTGTGTGGAGCATATTCAATACATAATTATCACAATTATGTGGAGCATTAGTTTAATTGATGACAATATATATAATAATATTCACATTATATATGTACCAACACCTCAAGCGTTGCAAATTCTTTGTTGCCGAACAATGAAATTTGGATTCTTGCATATTAAGCACAACATATAGAAGTGTTGTAAAAAGTCAATTTTATGTGTTGTACTCTTGGAACGGTCCCTTTTACCAACGGAAGTATAAGCGTTGCATCATGCGGTAGCAACACTGGATAAGGCAACGCATCACAAACCGTTGGTAATTGCACTAGCAACGGATATATGGACATTTAAATATGAAAAAATGTGTTGCTATAAGGGGGTTCCTATTGTAGTGATATTACCTTGGGGTGCCTTGGGCATCCCCAAGCTTAGGATCTTGCCACTCCTTATTCTGTGGTCCATCGAAACTTCACCCAAAACTTGAAAATTTCACAACACAAAACTCAAGAGAAAATCTCATAAGCTTCGTTAGTATAAGAAAATAAAACCACCACTTAGGTACTGTTGTGAACTCATTATAAATTCATATTGGTGTAATATCTACTTATTCCAACTTCTCTATGGTTCGTACCCTCCGATACTACTCATAGATTCATCAAAATAAGCAAACAACACAATGAAAACAGAACCTGTCAAAAACAGAACAGTCTGTAGTAATCTGTATCAAGCATATATTTTTGAACTCCAAAAATTCTGAAATAAATTGGAGGACCTGAGGAATTTCTCTATTAATCATCTTCAAAAAGAATCAACTTAAAATCATTCTCCAGTAAAAAAGGGCAGCTAATCTCGTGAGTGCTAAAGTTTCTGTTTTCTTACAGCAAGATCATAAAGACTTCACCCTAGTCTTCCCAAAGGTTCTACTTGGCACAAACACTAATTAAAACATAAAACCACATCTAACCAGACGCTAGATGAATTATTTATTACTAAACAGTAACA
Source organism: Triticum aestivum (assembly GCF_018294505.1). Lineage (NCBI taxonomy): Eukaryota > Viridiplantae > Streptophyta > Magnoliopsida > Poales > Poaceae > Triticum > Triticum aestivum. The sequence continues at coordinate 33,859,758 of NC_057798.1, read as the reverse complement.
AAAAGCAAAGAACAAAAATAAAATTGGGTTGCCTCCCAACAAGCGCTATCGTTTAACGCCCCTAGCTAGGCATGATGATTTCAATGATGCTCACATAAAAGATAAGAATTGAAACATAAAGGGAGCATCATGAAGAATATGACTAGCACATTTAAGTCTAACCCAATTCATATGCATAGGGATTTTGTGAGCAAACAACTTGTGGGAACAATAATCAACTAGCATAGGAAGGCAAAACAAGCATAACTTCAAGATTTTAAGCACATAGAGAGGAAACTTGATATTATTGCAATTCCTACAAGCATATGTTTCTCCCTCATAATAATTTTCCGTAGCATCGTGAATGAATTCAACAATATAACCATCACATAAAGCATTCTTTTCATGATCTACAAGCATAGAATTCTTATTACACTCCACATAAGTAAAAGATTTCTCATTCGGAATAGTGGGAGTATCATAAGAAACTCGAATACTATAAATTGTTTCCACATTGAAAGAATAAAGTTCACAAAAAGGGTAATCATAATCATGACAAGTTTTATAAATATAGTCATCACTACTTTTTATAGCGTATGTATCATCACAATAATTATCCTAAGTAGCAACTTTGTTCTCATCATAATCAATTGAAACCTCTTCCAAGATAGTGGAATCTTCATTAAATAAATTCATGACCTCTCCAAATCCACTTTCATATTTATCACAATAAGATTCAACATCCTCCAAAAAGTGGGATCATTACTTCCTAAAGTTGTCACTCTTCCAAACCCACTTTCATCAATATAATCATCATAAGTAGGAGGCATGTTATCATCATAATAAATTTGCTCATCAAAACTTGGGAGGCTAAAAATACCATCTTCATTAAACATAGCATCCCCAAGCTTGGGACAAACATTAATTGCAGCAAATATAATCTCAAATATGTCATTCTCATCAAACATAGCATCCCCAAGCTTGGGCCTTCTCCTATCATCAGCATAATCACTCTCATCATTAATAGTATGGATAGCACCAATAGTATAGCAATTATCATCATCACAATGAGTAATAGGAGCAACATCATTTGGGAGGGATACCTTTCTACCTTTACTTCTCTGTCTTTTCTTTTTCTTCTTCACATCATGTGTGGGTTTAACCCTCTTTTTTGAGCTCCTTATTAATGAGATTGGTTGAATAGAAAGCTCCTCCTCATTACCTGATTCATCATAAGAAACAATAGGAGGATATTGGGAAGTCTCTTCCCTTCCATTAGTATTATCTTCATCTTCTATTTGTTTTGTTTTGTTTATGTAATTGGAAGTATAAGGATTTTCAATGCAATTCACCACACAATACATAAAAATTTCTTCTAGATCAAAATCAAGAACTTTAGCAAGGAGAAATTCTGGAAGATCCTTAGTTATACATTTCATTTCTTCATAACCCACAAGCAAACGAAGTTCATTATGATGCGCAAGGAAAATCAAGTCATCACAATTTTGGACATGATTTGATCATGAAACAATTTGCATTGGATATTTAAATGGCCACGTTCATTGCAAAGTTCACGAGGATGGCTAAGAAAATTTAAATTTTCAGCACAAACATCTAGCCTTTCTTGCAACCATTTAGTTTGTAAATACTTATGCCTCTTGCAAAATCTATCTTCCCTATTTGTTGTGTACTTGCAAACTCTATGCACTCCACAAAAGTTGACATGCTTATAAGAGACATTTTCATCATGACTAGTGCAATCATCATTAGTACTATGGATATTCAAAGAGTTCATACTAAGAACATTGCAATCATGCTCATCATTCAAAGATTTAGTGCCAAACATTTTAATGCATTCTTCTTCTAGCATTTTGGCACAATTATCGGAATCTTATTTTCATGAAAGATATTAAAAAGATGAAGCATATGAGGCAGCCTCAATTCCATTTTTTTAGTTTTCTTTTATAGACCAAACTAGTGATAAAACAAGAAACTAAAAGATTTGATTGCAAGATCTTAAGATATACCTTCAAGCACTCACCTATCCAGCAACGGCGCCAGAAAAGATCTTGGTGTCTATTACACAACCTTCTTCTTATAGACGTTGTTGGGCCTCCAAGTGCAGAGGTTTGTAGGACAGGAGCAAATTTCCCTCAAGTGGATGACCTAAGGTTTATCAATCTGTGGGAGGCGTAGGTTGAAGATGGTCTCTCTCAAGCAACCCTGCAACCAAATAACAAAGAGTCTCTTGTGTCCCCAACACACCCAATACAATGGTAAATTGTATAGGTGCACTAGTTCGGCGAAGATATGGTGATACAAGTGCAATATGGATGGTAGCACTACAAAAAAATACACTTCCGTGATGATACGTGTTTGTCATAGTAGGTCATGTTTTTTGTCATGCATGTACTGTTGGAAATATGCCCTAGAGGCAATAATAAAAGTATTATTATATTTCATTGTTCATGATAATTGTCTTTTATTCATGCTATAACTGTATTATCCGGAAACCGTAATACACGTGTGAATACATAGACCTCAATATGTCCCTAGTGAGCCTCTAGTTGACTAGCTCGTTGTGATCAACAGATAGTCATGATTTCCTGGCTATGGACACTGGATGTCGTTGATAACGGGATCACATCATTAGGAGAATGATGTGATGGACAAGACCCAATCCTAAGCATAGCACAAAGGTCGTTTAGTTCGTTTGCTAGAGCTTTGCCAATGTCAAGTATCTCTTCCTTAGACCATGAGATCGTGTAACTCCCGGATACCGTAGGAGTGCCTTGGGTGTATCAAACGTCACAACGTAACTGGGTGACTATAAAGGTGCATTACAGGTATCTCCGAATGTAGCTGTTGGGTTGACACGGATCGAGACTGGGATTTGTCACTCCGTATGACGGAGAGGTATCTCTGGGCCCACTCGGTAATGCATCATCATAATGAGCTCAAGGTGACCAAAGTGTTGGCCACGAGATCATGCATTACGGTACGAGTAAAGTGACTTGCCGGTAACGAGACTGAACAAGGTATTGGGATACCGACGATCGAGTCTCGGGCAAGTAACGTACCGATTGACAAAGGGAATTGTATACAGGGTTTGATCGAATCCTCGACATCGTGGTTCATCCGATGACAACATCGAGAAGCATGTGGGAGCCAACATGGGTATCCAGATCCCGCTGTTGGTTATTGACCGGAGAACGTCTCGGTCATGTCTACATGTCTCCCGAACCCGTAGGGTCTACACACTTAAGGTTCGATGACGCTAGGGTTATAAAGGAAGTTTGTATGTGGTTACCGAATGTTGTTCGGAGTCCCGGATGAGATCCCGGATGTCACGAGGAGTTCCGGAATGGTCCGGAGGTAAAGATTTATATATGGGAAGTCCTATTTTGGCCACCGGAAAATGTTCGGGATTTTTCGGTATTGTACCGGGAAGGTTCTAGAAGGTTCCGGAGTGGGGCCCACCTGCATGGGGGGACCCACATGAACGTGAGTAGTGGGGGAAAGGCCCCACACCCCTGGTCAAGGCGCACCAAGATCCCCCCTTAGAAGGAATAAGATCATATCCCGAAGGGATAAGATCAAGATCCCTAAAAAAGGGGGATAACAATCGGTGGGGAAGGAAATGATGGGATTTCTTTCCTCCCACCTTGGCCAACGCCCCAATGGACTTGGAGGGCAAGAAACCAGCCCCTCCACCCCTATATATAGTGGGGAGGCGCATGGGAGCTTAACATAAGCCAAGGCGCAGCCCCTCCCCTCCCCAACACCTCTCCTCCTCCGTATATGCTTGGCGAAGCCCTGTCGGAGTACTGCTGCACCAACTACACCACGCCGTCGTGCTGCCGTTGGAGCAATCTTCCTCAACCTCTCCTTCCCCCTTGCTGGATCAAGAAGGAGGAGACGTCTCCCGTCCCGTACGTGTGTTGAACGCGGAGGTGCTGTCCGTTCAGCACTTGGACATCGGTGATCCGAATCATGTTCGAGTACGACTCCATCATCACCATCCCCTTGACTAGCTTACGCTCGTGATCTACAAGTGGTATGTAGATGCAAACTCTCTCCCTTGACTCGTTGCTTAGATGAACTCATAGATGGATCTTGGTGAAACCGTAGGAAAATTTTTAATTTTCTGCAACGTTCCCCAACAGTGGCATCATGAGCTAGGTCTCTGCGTAGTTCTCTTTGCACGAGTAGAACACAATTTTGTTGTGGGCGTGGATTTTGTCATCTTACTTGCCTCTACTAGCCTTTTCTTGCTTCGGCGGTATTGTGGGATGAAGCGGCCTGGACCAACCTTACACGTACGCTTATGTGAGACCGGTTCCACCGACTGACATGCACTAGTTGCATAAGGTGGCTGGCGGGTGTCTGTCTCTCCCACTTTAGTTGGAGCGGATTCGATGAAAAGGGCCCTTATGAAGGGTAAATAGAAGTTGACAAAATCACGTTGTGGTTATTCGTAGGTAAGAAAACGTTCTTGCTAGAACCCAATTGCAGCCACGTAAAAGATGCAACAACAATTAGAGGACGTCTAACTTGTTTTTGCAGCGATTGATCATGTGATGTGATATGGCCAGAAGTTGTGATGAATGATGAATTGTGATTTATGAGATCATGTTCTTTGTAATAGGATTCACGACTTGCATGTCGATGAGTATGACAACCGGCAGGAGCCATAGGAGTTGTCTTTATTTTTTGTATGACCTGCGTGTCATTGAAGAACGCCATGTAACTCACTTTACTTTATTGCTAAACGCGTTAGCCAAAGAAGTAGAAGTAGTCGTTGGTGTGACAACTTCATGAAGACACGATGATGGAGATCATGATGATGGAGATCATGGTGTCAAGCCGGTGACAAGATGATCATGGAGCCCCGAAGATGAAGATGAATGGAGCTATATGATATTGGCCATATCATGTCACAACTATATAATTCCATGTGATGTTTATTATGTTTATGCATCTTGTTTACTTAGGACGGCGGTAGTAAATAAGATGATCCCTTAAATAAATTTCAAGAAGTGTTCTCCCCTAACTGTGCACCGTTGCTACAGTTCGTCGCTTCTAAGCACCACGTGATGATCGGGTGTGATGGATTCTTACGTTCACATACAACGGGTGTAAGACAGTTTTACACAGCGAAAACACTTAGGGTTAACTTGACGAGCCTAGCATGTGCAGAATGGCCTCAGAACACGGAGACCGAAAGGTCGAACACGAGTCGTATGGAAGATACAATCAACATGAGAATGTTCACCGACGATGACTAGTCCGTCTCACGTGATGATCGGACACGGCCTAGTCGACTCGGATCGTGTAACACTTAGATGACTAAAGGGATGTCTAATCTGAGTGGGAGTTCATAATTTGATTAGAACTTAATTATCATGAACTTAGTCTAAAACCTTTGCAAATATGTCTTGTAGATCAAATGGCCAACGCTCATGTCAACATGAACTTCAACGCGTTCCTAGAGAAAACCAAGCTGAAAGATGATGGCAGCAACTATACGGACTGGGTCCGGAACCTGAGGATCATCCTCATAGCTGTCAGGAAACAATATGTCCTAGAAGGACCGCTAGGTGACGCTCCCGTCCCAGAGAACCAAGACATTATGAATGCTTGGCAAACTCGCGCTGATGATTACTCCCTCGTTCAGTGCGGCATGCTTTACAGCTTAGAACCGGGGCTCCAAAAGCGTTTTGAGCATCACGGAGCATATGAGATGTTCGAAGAGCTGAAACTAGTTTTCCAAGATCATGCCCGGGTCGAGAGATATGATGTCTCTGACAAGTTCTACAGTTGTAAGATGGAGGAAAACAGTTCTGTCAGTGAGCACATCCTGAAGATGTCTGGGTTGCACAACCGTATGACCCAGCTGAACATTAACCTCCCAGATGAGGCGGTCATTGACAGAATCCTCCAGTCGCTCCCACCAAGATACAAGAGCTTTGTGATGAACTACAACAAGCAGGGGATGGAAAAGACCATTCCTGAAGTGTTCTCGATGCTGAAGTCAGCAGAGGCTGAAATCAAAGAAAGAACATCAAGTGTTGATGGTCAATAAGACCACTAAGTTCAAGAAGGGCAAGGGTAAGAAGAACTTCAAGAAGGATGGCAAGGAGGTTGCCGCGCCTGGTAAGCCAGTTACCGGGAAGAAGTCAAAGAATGGACCAAAGCCTGAGACTGAGTGCTTTTATTGCAAGGGGAAGGGTCACTGGAAGCGGAACTGCCCCAAATACTTAGCAGATAAGAAGGCCGGCAAAACCAAAGGTATATTTGATATACATGTAATTGATGTGTACCTTACCAGTACTCGTAGTAACTCCTGGGTATTTGATACCGGTGCCGTTGCTCATATTTGTAACTCACAGCAGGAGCTGCGGAATAAACGGAGACTGGCGAAGGACGAGGTGACGATGCGCGTCGGGAATGGTTCCAGAGTCGATGTGATCGCCGTCGGCACGCTGCCTCTACATTTACCTACGGGATTAGTTTTGAACCTTAATAATTGTTATTTAGTGCCAAGTTTGAGCATGAACATTGTATCTGGATCTCGTTTAATACGAGATGGCTACTCATTTAAGTCTGAGAATAATGGTTGTTCGATTTATATGAGAGATATGTTTTATGGTCATGCTCAGATGGTCAATGGTTTATTCTTAATGAATCTCGAGCGTAATATTACACATGTTCATAGTGTAGATGCCAAAAGATGTAAAGTTGATAACGATAGTCCCACATACTTGTGGCACTGCCGCCTTGGTCACATTGGTGTCAAGCGCATGAAGAAGCTCCATGCCGATGGACTTTTAGAGTCTCTTGATTATGAATCGTTTGACACGTGCGAACCATGCCTCATGGGCAAGATGACCAAGACTCCGTTCTCCGGAACAATGGAGCGAGCAACCAACTTATTGGAAATCATACATACCGATGTGTGCGGTCCAATGAGCGTTGAGGCTCACGGATGATATCGTTATGTTCTCACTCTCACTGATGACTTAAGTAGATATGGGTATGTCTACTTAATGAAACACAAGTCTGAGACCTTTGAAAAGTTCAAGGAATTTCAGAATGAGGTGGAGAATCAACGTGACCAAAAGATAAAGTGCCTACGATCAGATCGTGGAGGAGAATATTTAAGTCACGAATTTGGCACACACTTAAGGAAATGTGGAATCGTTTCACAACTCACGCCGCCTGGAACACCTCAGCGAAACGGTGTGTTCGAACATCGTAATCGCACTCTATTGGATATGGTGCGGTCTATGATGTCTCTTACTGATTTACCGCTATCATTTTGGGGATACGCTCTAGAGACAGCTACATTCACTTTAAATAGGGCACCGTCTAAATCTGTTGAGACGACACCGTATGAATTATGGTTTGGGAAGAAACCTAAGCTATCGTTTCTAAAAGTTTGGAGATGCGATGCTTATGTCAAGAAACTTCAACCTGAAAAGCTCGAACCCAAGTCGGAAAAATGCGTCTTCATAGGATACCCTAAGGAAACTGTCGGTATACCTTCTACTTAAGATCCGAGGGAAAAATCTTTGTTGCCAAGAACGGATGCTTTCTGGAAAAAGAGTTTCTCTCGAAAGAAGTAAGTGGGAGGAAAGTAGAACTCGATGAAGTACTACCTCTCGAACGGGAAAGTGGTGCAGCTCAGGAAAATGTTCCTGTGATGCCCACACCAACTGAAGAGGAAACCAATGAACGGGAAAGTTGCTACTGAACTTCGTAGGTCCACAAGGACACGTTCCGCACCAGAGTGGTACGGCAACCCCGTCCTGGAAATCATGTTGTTAGACAACGGTGAACCTTCGAACTATGAAGAAGCGATGGCGGGCCCAGATTCCAACAAATGGCTTGAAGCCATGAAATCCGAGATAGAATCCATGTATGAAAACAAAGTATGGACTTTGACAGACTTGCCCGATGATCGGCGAGCGATAGAAAACAAATGGATCTTTAAGAAGAAGACAGACGCGGATGGTAATGTCACCATCTATAAAGCTCGACTTGTCGCTAAGGGTTATTGACAGGTTCAAGGGATTGACTACGACGAGACATTCTCTCCCGTAGCGAAGCTAAAGTCCGTCCGAATCATGTTAGCAATTGCCGCATACTATGATTATGAGATATGGCAGATGGACGTCAAAACAGCATTCCTTAACGGGCATCTTAAGGAAGAACTGTATATGATGCAGCCGGAAGGTTTTGTCGATCCTAAGAACGCTAACAAAGTATGCAAGCTCCAGCGATCCATTTATGGGCTGGTGCAAGCATCTCGGAGTTGGAATATTCGCTTTGATGAGATGATCAAAGCGTTTGGGTTTATGCAGATTTATGGAGAAGCCTGCGTTTACAAGAAAGTGAGTGGGAGCTCTGTAGCATTTCTCATATTATATGTAGATGACATACTCTTGATGGGAAATAATATAGAATTTCTGGACAGCATTAAGGCCTACTTGAATAAGTGTTTTTCAATGAAGGACCTTGGAGAAGCTGCTTACATATTAGGCATCAAGATCTATAGAGATAGATCGAGACGCCTCATAGGTCTTTCACAAAGCACATACCTTGATAAGATTTTGAAGAGGTTCAAAATGGATCAGTCCAAGAAGGGGTTCTTGCCTATGTTACAAGGTGTGAGATTGAGCTCGGCTCAGTCACCGACCACGGCAAAAGATAAAGAAGAGATGAGTGTCATCCCCTATGCTTCAGCCATAGGATCTATTATGTATGCCATGCTGTGTACCAGACCTGATGTAAACCTTGCCGTGAGTTTGGTAGCTAGATACCAAAGTAATCCCGGCAAGGAACACTGGACAGCAGTCAAGAATATCCTGAAGTACCTGAAAAGGACAAAGGACATGTTTCTCGTTTATGGAGGAGACGAAGAGCTTGTCGTAAAGGGTTACGTCGACGCTAGCTTCGACTCAGATCCGGATGACTCTAAGTCAGAAACCGGATACGTGTATATGTTGAATGGTGGAGCAGTAAGCTGGTGCAGCTACAAGCAGAGCGTCGTGGCGGGATCTACGTGTGAAGCGGAGTACATGGCAGCCTCGGAGGCAGCGCATGAAGCGATTTGGGTGAAGGAGTTCATCACCGACCTAGGAGTCATACCCAATGCGTCGGGGCCAATCAAACTCTTCTGTGACAACACTGGAGCTATTGCCCTTGCCAAGGAGCCCAGGTTTCACAAGAAGACCAGGCACATCAAGCGTCGTTTCAACTCCATCCGTGAAAATGTTCAAGATGGAGACATAGAAATTTGCAAAGTACATACGGATCTGAATGTCGCAGATCCGTTGACTAAACCTCTCTCGCGTGCTAAACATGATCAACACCAGAACTCTATGGGTGTTCGATTCCTCACAATGTAACTAGATTGGTGACTCTAGTGCAAGTGGGAGACTATTGGAAATATGCCCTAGAGGCAATAATAAAAGTATTATTATATTTCATTGTTCATGATAATTATCTTTTATTCATGCTATAACTGTATTATCCGGAAATCGTAATACACGTGTGAATACATAGACCTCAATATGTCCCTAGTGAGCCTCTAGTTGACTAGCTCGTTGTGATCAACAGATAGTCATGATTTCCTGGCTATGGACATTGGATGTCGTTGATAACGGGATCACATCATTAGGAGAATGATGTGATGGACAAGACCCAATCCTAAGCATAGCACAAAGGTCGTTTAGTTCGTTTGCTAGAGCTTTGCCAATGTCAAGTATCTCTTCCTTAGACCATGAGATCGTGTAACTCCCGGATACCGTAGGAGTGCCTTGGGTGTATGAAACGTCACAACGTAACTGGGTGACTATAAAGGTGCATTACAGGTATCTCAGAAAGTAGCTGTTGGGTTGACACGGATCGAGACTGGGATTTGTCACTCCGTATGACGGAGAGGTATCTCTGGGCCCACTCGGTAATGCATCATCATAATGAGCTCAAGGTGACCAAAGTGTTGGCCACGAGATCATGCATTACGGTACGAGTAAAGTGACTTGCCGGTAACGAGACTGAACAAGGTATTGGGATACCGACGATCGAGTCTCGGGCAAGTAACGTACCGATTGACAAAGGGAATTGTATACAGGGTTTGATCGAATCCTCGACATCGTGGTTCATCTGATGACAACATCGAGAAGCATGTGGGAGCCAACATGGGTATCCAGATCCCACTGTTGGTTATTGACCGGAGAACGTCTCGGTCATGTCTACATGTCTCCCGAACCCGTAGGGTCTACACACTTAAGGTTCGATGACGCTAGGGTTATAAAGGAAGTTTGTATGTGGTTATCGAATGTTGTTCGGAGTCCCGGATGAGATCCCGGATGTCACGAGGAGTTCCGGAATGGTCCGGAGGTAAAGATTTATATATGGGAAGTCCTATTTTGGCCACCGGAAAATGTTTGGGATTTTTCGGTATTGTACCGGGAAGGTTCTAGAAGGTTCCGGAGTGGGGCCCACCTGCATGGGGGGACCCACATGAACGTGAGTAGTGGGGGAAAGGCCCCACACCCCTGGTCAAGGCGCACCAAGATCCCCCCTTAGAAGGAATAAGATCATATCCCGAAGGGATAAGATCAAGATCCCTAAAAAAGGGGGATAACAATCGGTGGGGAAGGAAATGATGGGATTTCTTTCCTCCCACCTTGGCCAACGCCCCAATGGACTTGGAGGGCAAGAAACCAGCCACTCCACCCCTATATATAGTGGGGAGGCGCATGGGAGCTTAACATAAGCCAAGGCGCAGCCCCTCCCCTCCCCAACACCTCTCCTCCTCCGTATATGCTTGGCGAAGCCCTGTCGGAGTACTGCTGCACCAACTACACCACGCCGTCGTGCTGCCGTTGGAGCAATCTTCCTCAACCTCTCCTTCCCCCTTGCTGGATCAAGAAGGAGGAGACGTCTCCCGTCCCGTACGTGTGTTGAACAAGGAGGTGTTGTCCGTTCAGCACTTGGACATCGGTGATCCGAATCACGTTCGAGTACGACTCCATCATCACCATCCCCTTGGCTAGCTTCCGCTCATGATCTACAAGTGGTATGTAGATGCAAACTCTCTCCCTTGACTCGTTGCTTAGATGAACTCATAGATGGATCTTGGTGAAACCGTAGGAAAAATTTTAATTTTCTGCAACGTTCCCCAACATGTACATCCACGACGATTTTATGATAGAATCAAGATAGTCATACATGTGCTGTCATAGAAGTGTTCCATGACATTACCAAAATTATCATCACGGAAGTGTCCACTTACATGACGATAAATCGCGCGTCACAGAAGTGCTTTCGTCAAGGGTGACTGACACGTGGCATCCACCGTAACGGAACTCTGTTTAGCAATCAGGTCGGGTTTTGGATCCGATAACCCGTTAACAGCTCGGACCAATGGGAAATTTCCACGTGTAAAATTCTTATTGGCTGGAGGAAACACGTGTCAGCTCGTCAGTGGGTCATATAGGTGCCTATGATATGTCGACACGTGCCAAGGCCCAGCACTGGCCCACTTAGCTTACAAAGCCGGCCTGCTTGACTTGGTCAAAAGTTTACGGGCTGGCCCATGAAAAGCCTGTTAACGGTCTCTTTGCAAATAGCCCATTTTAAGGCCCGTTAACTCACGGCCTGTTAGGCCCTAATGGGAATCGGCCCAACAATGTCATGTGGGCCGGCGAATATAACACCAGCCCATTTCACTTTCAGCCCATGTATGGCCCACGATGTCTTAAGGCCCACAAGAGGCCTTCGTATCTTTAGGCTCTTTAGAGGTCCACGGTGACTTTAGCCCATAATGAACATTAATTTTCTTTCTACCCATTAACGTCCCGTGATTCACATGGGCCATTTCCAGCCCATGTTAGCTTTCGGCATATTGACGACCATACGTTCTTGGGCTCCTTTCCGGCCCTCGATTACTTTCGGCCCGTTAATGGCATGTTCCCTTAATGGGCCAAATTCGGCCCATGGCAAGAGTCGGCCCGTTTCTGGCCTATTAACCCGTTGCGCCATTTCCAGCCCGTGTTAGGTTTCAGCCTATTGACGGCCCATACATTCCTGGGCTCCTTTCCAGCCCTTGATTACTTCCGGCCCGTTACTGGCATGTTCCCCTAATGGGCCAAATTCGGTCCATGGCAAGAGTCGGCCCGTTTCTGGCCTGTTAACCCGTTGCGCCGTTTTCAGCTCGTCCTATATTCTGGCCCATTAACGACCCGTTATGCCTGTGACAGAATTAAGCCTTTGCTATCCTCCGGCCTGTTAACGGCCCATTACCGTGCTAGCCCAATACCAATTACGCCCGTTTACGGCCCATGTAGGCCCATTTATCGACGACCCATAGGAGACCCATGGATCCTACGGCCCGTATATGGCCCATGGTTGTTGCGGCCACTAACAAACCAGGGAAAAAGTAGACTAGGAAGTAAATAAGGCCAAAACTAACGTTAGGCTATTAAGGCGATTGCACAGATTACATCCACTCGGCATCAAAGATCGCCACCAGTGCAAATATGGGGAACACCCTACACTATACAAAAATGGCCTGCTGTTTTCTTCAGCCGGTGGCTGCACGTTCAGAACAAATTTTGAATTGCACCAAAACAAATTACAACTATATAACAAAAGGAAGGTTGGCATAAAACTTAACAGTCTAGCAGATAAATGCACCACCATAAGTTTAGAAGCTCAGTTCATTTGACCTGACTATTACATTTTCATGATGTATTGTCTAATGGAGCACCATAACCCTCGTCTTCATTTCTCCTAGGCTCCTGAACAACATAGCAAATGTCTAATAGTCTGGTTTCAAAACCATGCATATCTTGACAACATCGAACAGTGTCTCTCCTTGTTTCACAAAGGGTCTCTGTTAGGGAATGGACTTGTGTCTGGAGAGTAGATACAACATTGCTTTGAGCTTGCATATCTTGATCATGAGGCAGTTTGGATGAGATTGCCTTAACAACCAACCCAGTATTACGCAGGAATGTGCTTTTGTGCAGTGTTAGTGGACATGTACTGACCCACTGCAGCAAGAGCTGACATTGCTGTTATACTTGCCTCGCCACCTTCAGAAGGTGGTGGTTCCACCATTTTTTCCATAGCTTGCTGAAAATTTGAGTTTTTACATTAGTAGTACCAGAACAGAAGATATTAAGGAGGCAGCAAAACCAAAATAAATAGCTTTGGTCTATATACAGAACTTATTCTGGTGAACCCATGTAAAATATTAGTTGTATTTTATTGCAAAGTACATAATAAACCTAGGTTCCAAACATATGACCATGTACCATCGCTAATGTATTGTCTATTTCTTCACATTGTATTGAGGTCTAAGGATAAAGAGACGAAGTTTATAATACGGTAAGCATAGTATGACATCATTCATATCACAAAACAACTGAGAACCGAAAAACAGGCAATTGTAACGTTGTGTGGGCAAGTCCAACATGGAACTAGATTACGGGTCAAGATCAAAGGAACATCACTCCTCTCTTTTAAACCTTGTAAGGTGCAATGATACGCTAAGACAATTGTGTATAAAATTGAAAAGAGTAATAGTCATTGGCTGCAAACCATGCAGTTCAAGGCACAAGTCATAGTAAGTAGTAGTTAAAAGTCATGAGGATTAGGGACTTACAATAGCGGCTTTGACTGGTGTAGTCATGCCCTTCTTCTTGCGGGTGTGACAGTCCTTGAAGATTTCCACATCATTTGGTTTAGGTACTTTTTGGTCCTTGTGGGCTTTCCTCTACATTTCAAACAAGTCAATATAGATCTGATAATATGGTACAACGAAAAGAGTGAAACAACAGGTAATTACAAGAGCCTCACAGTGTGCAATATAGCTACGAGATCATGTCGTCTGTTGGAATTTCACTTTCATATAGTTGGCCTTGTTCTTTGAACAGTTCACCTACAAGAAGATAGAATTGTGTGGCACATGCGTAAATAGGACTTCAACATGTGATCTGATCACATATATATAATGTACCTCATACTTCGGATTAGACTAGTGTTTAACAAGGCCCCTCCAGTCTTCATCCAATATATTTTTCACTGGAGATGTTTGGGAAAGTTCACTGTTAGCCTTGCCTTCAAAGTGAGTTTTCCTCAAGTTATACCGATACTGCCGCAGAGTAGACTTGAAAACATGGGTGCAAGCTTGTCTGGTTGCATCATCTTGGCTATCCAACTTGAACTTCATCTGTTGAAAATTATGGGAGTCTCATTATCAGCAACCTAGAAAGTATGGGACAGAGCAAGACGATATTACTAGTTTCCATACATAACCATACTTACAGATAAATGGTCGAGGAAGGTGTTGAACTGGGTTTCGTATTTGTCATTCCTGTACTGAATCCATGTTGGGAGGATACGTACATGACACCTAACGCCAACCTCTACCTCTGATACTAACTTGGCTAACTCTGTAGCATCACATGGCCTTTTTAAACCTGCCTCAAAATGGATCTCCATTCTTCCTCCTTTAGATTTAGTTAACCTATTGAGCATTATCCCTGATATTTGTTTCCTCTTGCACCTAGGTGCTAGTCCAACAACGAACATAGGAAGTGTTAGTGTACATCGAACTGTGAGACTACATATAAAGAAGCATGCAACTGTAACTTGACTCCAGCAACTACCTTCTTACTGTTGAAGCTCACAAGGTTCATCTGATATTGCCAACTCATATTGTGTCAAGAGTGCTTGGGAAGTAGTGTTAGGTGGCAAGTGAGCTTGGGAACGTGCTGCTAGCTCAGTTGACGCACGAGTAACTCATGCAACTAGTAGTACTAGGGAAGGTGTTGCAAGAACTAGGGTTGTCTCTGCTTGTTTGGTGGCAGCTATGTGTTTTTGTTTGGCTTTTTTTGCAGCTCGTGTAGCATGGGATGCACTGTTTGTAGAATTTTTTGCTGGACTTTGACCTTCTATTGCACCATCAGTACCAGTAGAATCTGGAGGATTCATCCGCTTCTCATTCCCTGCCATTCTGTGTTTCTTCCTCTTTCTCTGTGCCATGCTAAGTCAAGCCGACAAGAAAAACGAATAACAATTTAGTTCTTCAGAACAAATTGATGTGTGATGCAGACAAACTGAACTTTGATGTTAGACAACCACATGATAGGAGGATGTAATATGTATGAAAAACAGGACAGAAGAGATAACCAGAACTATCATGTGCAAACTAAGCAGAAGACATTTCATCAAATTAGAAGCAACGCAATGGAAGGTAGACACCATATGAAAGGTGCTAAAAATATCGCTGTGCCAAGTTAATAGTGTATCATCATAAATGGCGTTTAAACAAATGTGAAGCAGAACAAGAAATAAATCATATTCCAGATGCAAACAACATCACACTACCATGTTAGAGGTCTCTCGTCATTAGTGCAATTGCATATTCATAGCACTGCATATTCACAGCTTATGATGTGTAAACTAAGGAGAAGGCATTTCTACAAATTAGAAGTAATGAAAGCTAGACACGATATGAAAAATGCAACGAATATCACTGTACCAATTTAAACTGTCTAGTCATAAGTGCCATTTCAACAAATTAGTAGTACAAGCTAGAAAAGAATGCGAGATGTAACCTATATCACACTCCGGAGTCAAACGTGTCTTATGATAAGTGATTGTTGCAGGTTACACAACAGTAGTAATTTGATGTAAGAACATTGTGTGATAGACAGATATTGTATGTTCTAGAAACAGGAACACGTGTCTTATTCAAGTATAATGTGTAAAGTAAGCAGATGGAATTCAACAAAATTAGAAGCAATACAAGCTAGACATCACACATAACATGCAACCACATATAACAGTGCCAAGTTAGAGGGAGCACCGGTGATGGTGCACTAGGGGAGATGTGCTCATCATAAACACAGCTTTGTTGAGTGTCTATGCATGTGTTGTCTTGGAAATCATCTTGGGGGTGTGGAGGATTAGAAACTGTAGAGGCCCTCCGTTTGGAAGGAGCACCTGTATCCGCTGCCTTGCTAACTTCCTTCCGCTTTATTGATTTTGAATTGACAAGTAAAACCGACAAGAAAAAGCAATAAAATTCCCTCTTCAGAACTCATTCATGCATGATACTGACAATCACTACTTTGATGTAAGGCAAACACATGATACCAGGATGGAATATGTACAAAAAACAGGACGACATGGCATGTTCACAACTGTTTGTTTAAACTAAACAAAAACCATTCCAAGAAATAAGAAGCAATGCAAGCTAGACACCACATGAAAGATGCAACCAATATGACTCTGCCAAGTTAAAAGCGTCCCATCATAAATGGAATTTCAACAAATTAGAAGCAGCACATTCTATAAATCATATGAAAGATGCAACTAATATCACACTGCATATACTAAAGGTGTCTCGTCATATTGATTGATGCGGGATACAAAAAAACAATAGTTTAATGTAAGGACATGCTTAATAGACAGATGTACTATGTACTAAATACAGGAAGGCATGTCACATTAACATGTATAATGTGTAAGCTAAGCAGACTAGCACATGGAGTTTAACCAGATTGGAAGAATTACAATCTAGACACCACCACATATCACGCTGCCAAGTTAGAGCAAGCACCTGCTATGCTAGTGTACGGGAAATGCGGTAATCAACTACAAAGCTACATTCACTATCTTCATCTAGCCTTGCTGTTTCTTGAGAATCATGTTAGGAGGCTGACGCTGCATTCTTTAAATGAGGAGTAGTCCACTTGCCTGACTGGCACATCATAAGTGACTGATGAGGGATACACAAGAACATTAGTTTGATGTAAGAACATGGTTAATACACAGATGTACTAATATGTACCAAAAACAGAAAGGCATGTCATATTGACAGGTATAATGTGTAAGCTAAGCAGATGCAATTTAACCAAATTGGAAGCAATACAATCTAGACATCCGGCTAGAGTGGTGAGCATGATCATCTAGGACCTGAGAGCCTGGTGGGAGGCGGGCAGCTTCGCCACCATCGCGGCTTTTTAGTTGGCTTCCAGGTGATGCACGTCTTTGCTGGGCTTGTCACTGGCTCGGCCAGTGCCCTGACTAGCTATTTGTCTTCTGGTGCTCACGGGATGGTGGTTCATGTAAAAAATATATTTCCTTATCTTAATAAAGGCCGACTTCGGCCTTTCGAATACAAGCTAGACACCATATGGAACAAACAACCACATATGACACCGCGAAGTTAAAGCAAGCACCTGGGATGGTGGTTCATTGCGAGCGAGGTCATCAACTCCAGAGCTACGTTTACCGTCCCCATCTACTGACACTGCACCCTTTATAGCGCTGTAACGTGTCGTGCCTACCCGCGTAGCAAGCTGGAGCAACTTCTCTCTTTTCTTTTCTGCTTCCTTCGAGGCAGACTCTGAAATACCCTTGGATAAAAACACAATAGTGAGAGTATGGGTGAAGTGTGTGCAGAACTAGTGCACTGTAAAAGTAGCAGATAGCAGGTGGCTGAAATATAAATGACAGGAGATATATGATAGCTCCACAACATTGCATGGCAAACAAAATTAGATTCTACTCTGTATGATTTTGTAATATATGAGCACAGGAAATGCAGGTACTCCTCCAGCACACCACCATATGTGGTCATATCTAAGATAACAGTCGACTGAAGGTAAATAGGTCAGTCGATTTTTTTAATGAACCGTCTGATCTATAAGGAACGGGCAGATGGCCTTCGTCTACCTCCCGCCAGTCACTGTTGACGATCTTTCTCGAACCGCCAGTGACCACCGGCCCAGACCCCTACCTCCGTCGCCCCGCCCTCCCCTCGACCTCACACCACCGTCGTACTTGCCAGCGCCCCCAAGCCATCCCTTTAATCCCGGCCGACCTCCAGTCTCCAGATCGGGCGCCAGTAGATCTAGGCTGCACATGCCCCTAAGATAAACACCAAGGCGCTGCTTCCCCGACGTAATAGGCGTACTAGCGCCTGTTACGCTGGGGAATGCTTCCGTTAATTGGGAATCAACTAGCCAGAAATTGAAATTCAGGGGGGCGACGGACCTCTAGCGAAGGTGAAATAGTATATGAGGAGAAACCTTGTGCATCGCGAGTTACTAGGAATATATAGTATGAAGAAGAAGCGACCAACTAGTGTCTTCTGTGGGATGAATACCGTGCAAGCAGACATGTAAGATTTGCACGAATAAGGGAAGAGGAGTACCCGTATCGGTTGCAAGTGTGGTGTCGATATGTCGTGGCGATCTTCTTGTTTTTCTCGGGGGAACCAATGTTTTGGAGAGCCGTGGTTCCTTGGACAAACCCATGGCCAAATTGGTTGACTG
This sequence comes from Triticum aestivum, assembly GCF_018294505.1. Lineage (NCBI taxonomy): Eukaryota > Viridiplantae > Streptophyta > Magnoliopsida > Poales > Poaceae > Triticum > Triticum aestivum. The sequence continues at coordinate 33,841,414 of NC_057798.1, read as the reverse complement.
TGTTGCCGTGGCCGTATATCGGCGAAGGGAAAGCAGATCCGAGGCGGTGAAGGACGGCGTAGCAGGAACAGCTCCGGTGCGGTGGATGGTGGCGAAGTTGTAGCGGCAGTGGTGAGGCGCAGGACGGCGTGGTTGAACTGGCTCGGGTATAGACTGGTCGGCCTCGGCTTCAACTACTAGCCGTGGAGGGCGTTTCGTTTGAGGTTGCGATGGACACTGACGTTGGGGTATCGGCTTCAGCGTGATGGAGGAGGGCGGCGGTTGATGGGTGGGATGGGGTGGCGGACGGAGGACGCCGGGGTTTCGTGGCTGGTAGAGAGGTAGTTTTGGTGCCCACAGAGTACGAATGGGGAATCGGACGGGTGGGCGGGGGGGACGGGGCACGGGGGGAGAACCATGTTTCGGTCTGGGACGCGCTTGTTTTTGGTTTTTTGAACAGGAGATGGGACGCGCTTGTTTGAAATTTGGGCAAAGTACAAACATTGCCCCCCCCTCTTAAATTTCGGACCTACTGCGGGTCGGGGGTAGGATGGTAATCCCAGGTGTCCCAAATAGTGGGCGGGAGCGATTTCGGCCGGGCGCATGTGTGCTTAGGCGGCCATTGTGTATGAATGTTTTTCGGAGGCGGTTGCGTGGCGTCTAGATGAAGCTACAAACCTGCCCCATTATTAGAAAAGTAATTTCCTCGTACTACCAAATATTGGTCTCGCGCGGTTTCAGGCGAGTAGAGGCTCTTTTGGCGCTTCGTTCGAAATTTTGAAACACAAGCATTCACGTTTAGAGTACTCTTGAACTATGAGGATTGACCTAAATAGACAATGTTATATTTGACCTTGTATGTTTGAAAACCTCATTAAATTATCTTCTTCTTTTTGAAATTTTGGCACATGAAAATCCTATAACTACGATTATTTTGGAATGGAGGAGCTAAATTTGAATCTATTTTGTACAGGACTACATATGCTATTATGTACAAAATCAGAGCAAAGATTGGTGCCCCCATAAATTAGGTATGATTTACAAATGCCATGATATCAAATGCAAATAATTGAATGGACTTCATGTTGAATTCGATTTTTTTAAACCACCTTAAGTTGAATTCAATGTATGCTAGTTCAAAGGTAGCTATTTATAATGTTCATTGTGTAACTTTCGTATGTATAATGTGCTTTACACACACAACATGAACTATACTCACGGTTATATTCGATTGCTAAAGCAATGCATTGTCTGGAGTTCAAAATACCAACTATGTGGATCAATTGTGTCGAATAGTAACATAGACATGCTCAAATTCGATAGAATCTAGATGTCTGATGGATCAATGACCGTTCCTTACGCGAATTGCAAATATCATTATCCCATCCTAATATCTGGATACAGTTTATATATTTAATCAATGTGTACAATAGTCTTTTACTTGTAGTTTCACTCTCCATCGTTGGTCTCTCACACATGCTCACACACTCTCTCCCGAGGTGTCTTTCTCGCACACATGCTCTAGATATAACCCTCCCTCCCACTCGTAACCATTTACAACTGTTTTCACTAACCTTTATCACAAGCACTCTTCCTCTCGCAAGCATACACACGCACAATCCCCATCGACCCTTTCTATATACATGGACCTACCTACGTGTCTCATGTACGCACATTATCTTTAGGCCTGTCTCTCACGCATTGTCTCACACCTCTCTTTCTATAGGATGCCCCTTAAAGTTAGGTTGGATGAATAGTAATATCAGAGATAAAGGGGTTACCTTAGTCCGAGAACCTAGGGTTACAAATCCTAGCCGGCTTTGTCAGTGGACACGGAGTGTACGACTAGTCATCCATGGGTCTTCCTAAATGTGTCACAGGCCAACCAATGTGGCACAGGACGGAACCGAACGAAGGGCCTCACCTCGACCCACCGGACCTCACACGGTGACACACCCTCTACCCCCACGTCTCATTATCTTCTCTCACCCACACATACCAACACAGACACCACACACACAAAAAATTTCTCCTGGTGCCTCTATCCCCTCCCCCTTGCATATACACACTCAAGGGAAGGGAATCTCTCGTTGTGACGTGCTATTCGTTTCACTCTGTAGACCACTCTCATTTCTCATGCTATCTCCCCCCCCCGCCGGCCCCTCTATCCATGCCTCTCTCGAATACGTAATACACACACATACCTCTCTAGGCCCCGCCAAATGCATCGACTACACATTCCCACATGTTACATCACGTACCCCATTGATCTAAAAAGCCCCTTCTCCACGTTTATTTCGCATACAACATTCCTTTTGAATAAAGTGTGGCCAAAAAATTATCTTAGAGTTTCTACATATAAACGACATTACAGAGTTATATGGAGGAGTACGAACGCTAATTTGCATTGCATGGTGCCCACAATGATTTATTCCGCACTGTGAATTTGTATATTTTTATACTATATACAAAGTTAGTTATAATAAAGAGAAACGAAGAGCATCTCTCTCTCCATTGCATACCCCCATGTACGCCCCTTTCACGTATGCATACAAACTATTTCCAGGTCCTCTAAAAGTAAGCCCCCTGCACATTCACGCATGTTTCATCTTTCTCTCGCGATATATAGAATGATGATCATTACGGTCACCATTTACGTTTAGTGGTTATTATACAATCACGGGCTCACCGTACAACTCTCTATTTGTTCAAGACATGACCAGTTGACCAATTAAACGCTCCACGTGGCACCTCTAGTGTTGCATCCCATTATCTCACTACCATGGTGCCCACCTGTCGGCTTGTATCTACTCTACATCCACACTCTTATAAAATACACCTAAAATACACTCTTATAAAAAACAGAGTTGGTGATGATGGTGTGACTGCCATCCTGCAATATAGGCCGTCCGATTTATATCTGACGATAGGAAAGAAACTATGGCAATTTTGCAAAAAGGTACCCACAAACCTCTCCACATTTGCAAATAAGGCCTTCCCTCGTTCATCCTTTTCTCTCACAAGATAAACTAGTCATACAAATGTATCTTGATATTACGTGTAACGCACGGGCATCTTGCTAGTAAGAATGAAAACAAATGACAAAAATATATTTGGACAGTGGTTCGAAGTCATGATCGCGGGCACAACGGACAAGGTGGCCTTGTACTGGTATGCTGAGCCATCTGTTTTAAGTTTTAACACACATGAGCTGGTGTGGTGATTATATACACACGCACGCATGCACATGAACTGCATGCATGCAACACTCACACAAACACATGCACCCATGCACGCATGCAACACTCACACGTACACACGCAGCCACACATGCATGCAACACTCACACGCACACACACACGCATGCATGCACACACAAGTACACCACACCACCAACAGACACTCTCACAATCAAGTGCTCAACCTACACGTGCATGCGCACACATCAGGCCCCGACAGACACATACACAACAAGGTGATTCCCGCGCACGGGTTGGAGTCTTGTCGCGCCTGCGTCAATTTGTGTTTATCTGACCTTTTCCCTATGCGAACTAACAGGTGGGACCCACAAGGAACATGGTCAATTTAACTAGTCAACATTGTGCCACGCAGACTATTTGGCCGGTCAACAGAGTGCAATCCGATGTTGAACCATGAGCAAGTGAACGTATAATCACCGCAGAACGTATATAGTGACTGTAATCAACTTATTCTGAAGTTCGGTGACCGTATTACGCTTTTCTCTCTCTAGGCCCTCCAAAACTACATCTCTACACGTTCTCGCATGTTACATCTAACTAGCAAGATGCCCATGCGTTGCACGGAACATCTAGATGCATTTGTATGAGTAGTTTATCTTGTGGGAGAAAAGGATGAACGAGGCAAGGCCTTATTTGCAAATGTTGAGTGGGTGTGGGTATCTTTTTGCAAAATTTCCATTTTTCCTTCCTATCCGTCAGATATAAATCGGACGGCTTATATTGCAGGATGGCTGGCACACCATCATCACCAACTCTGTTTTTTATAAGAGTATAGGTAGAGACAACTATGCAATACAACACTACTACTACACTCTAACATAATAAATCATATGTGTTTTTAGATTTACTAGATATCATATTGTTACTTAATTATTCAGTTTGCATACATTAAAAGTGCCTTTGAAATGTATGGCCGGTATCAACTACCGCGCGAGAAATATCCCGCCCTTTCCTGTTTAATCGGGTTTGTATCGATGGATCGTGCGAAACAGCAAAACTATAGTACTATACAGTACAAGTGACAGTACTGGGCCGTCGTGTCATGTACTCCTCCGTTGTAAGAGTGGAGCGCTCGCTTTCATAAATCTTTTAGTCCCTTTCACCGACATGTGGGACATCAAGCTACCGGGTCCATGTGCCATACCGGAATACAGTGCGGAGCAGCCGGGGTGAAGCACCCCAGTCATGGCGCCGGCATAGTAATGAGCAGTGAGGCGTCAAATCACAAAGCTGCACCTTGCCTGCAATTAAGTTGGAGGGACAAAGTAATAATGCTAAAAAAAGAAGTTGGAGGGACGAAGCAACCATCATTTCACTCGTTGCTGAATCCGCTTCTCCCTCATCTTCTTCAACTTAACCACGTGTTGCTTCTGCCGTTGTTCTGCCTCATGTGGGACGCGGATCGGCTTGGTAAAGCACTGACATGTGGGACCACATGTTAGCAAACCGCCATGACAACATCTTCTAAAAATAAGAAACCTCCCCCGCCATCCGCGCGACAAAATCACCTCCTTTCTACTAATCTTGATTCTACAATTTTTTAGATCAATATAATTGAGATTTGTATAGATAGCACACAGGAGCAAAACCAAGTGGTACGGTTAAGGGCATCCATAATGTGTAGCCAAATGTGAAAAATAGCTTTTGGCATCATGGGAACCATTGTGGACGGTGTTGTGATACGTCTCCAACATATCTATAATTTTTGATTGTTCCATGCTATTATATTACCTGTTTTGGATGTTTATGGGCTTTATTTTATACATAATTATCATTTTTGGGACTAACCTACTAACCGAAGGCCCATCCCGTATTGTTGTTTTTTGCCTATTTCAGTATTTCAAAGAAAAGGAATATCAAATGGAGTCCAAACGGAATGAAACCTTCGGGAGCATGATTTTTGGAACGAACATGATATAGAGGACGTGGAGTGCAAGTCAAGAAACAACCGGATCCTCCACGAGATAGGAGGGGCCCCCCTGTAGGGTGTGACCCCTATCTCGTGGGCCCCTCAGGCGTCCACCGACGTACTTCTTCCTCCTATATAAGTCTACGTACCCCGAAAACATCCAGGAGCCACCTGAAGAAATATTTCTGCCACCGTAACCTTATGTATCCGCGAGATCCCATCTTGGAGCCGTCGCCGGCGTTCTGCCGGAGGGGGGATCCACCATGGAGGGCTTCTACATCAACATCCTTGCCCCTCCTATGAGTTGTGAGTAGTTTACCACGGTCCTACGGGTCCATAGTTATTAGCTAGATGGCTTCTTCTCTCTTTTTGGATCTCAATACAATGTTCTTCCCCTCTCTTGTGAAGAACTATTCGATGTAATCTCTTTTTGTGGTGTGTTTGTCAAGATCCGATGAATTGTGGGTTTATGATCAGATTTATTTATGGATAATAATTGAATCATCTCTGAATTCTTTTATGTGATTGAGTTATCTTTGCAAGTCTCTTCGAATTATCGGTTTGGTTTGGCCTACTAGATTGATCTTTCTTGCCATGGGAGAAGTGCTTAGCTTTGGGTTCAATCTTGCGGTGTTCTGAACCAGTGACAGAAAGGGTTGCAAGACACTTATTGTGTTGTTGCCATCGAGGATAAAAAATGGGGTTTATAACATATTGCTTGAGTTTATCCCTCTACATCATGTCATCTTGCTTAATGCGTTACTCTGTTCTTATGAACTTAATACTCTAGATGCATGCTGGATAGTGGTCGATGTGTGGAGTAATAGTAGTAGATGCAGGAAGGAGTCGGTCTACTTGTTATGGATGTGATGCCTATATACATGATCATGCCTAGATAACGTCATAATTATTCGCTTTTCTATCAATTGCATGACAGTAATTTGTTCACCCACCGTAAAACTTATGCTCTCAAGAGAAGCCACTACTGAAACCTATGGGCCCCGGGTCTATCTCTTATCATATTTGCTTTCAATCTACTTTTGTTTGCATCTTTATTTTCTGCATCTATATTACAAAATACCAAAAATATATTTATCTTATCATACTTTGTCTATCAGATCTCACTTTAGCAAGTGGCCGTGAAGGGATTGACAACCCCTTTATCGCGTAGGTTGCGAGTTCTTTGTTTGTTTGTGTAGGTTCGTGGGACTTGTTGAGGAGCCTCCTACTGGATTGATACCTTGGTTCTCAAAAACTGAGGGAAATACTTACGCTACTATGCTGCATCACCCTCCTCTTCAAGGAAAACCAACGCAAGCTCAAGACGTAGCAAGAAGGATTTCTGGCGCCGTTGCCAGGGAGGTCTTCGCTCAAGTCAAGACATACCAAGTACCCATCACAAACTCATCTCCCTCGCATTTATATTATTTGCCATTTGCCTCTCATTTTCCTCTCCCCCACTTCACCCTTGCCATTTTATTTGCCCTCTTGAGGGAGTACCGGACTAGGGGTGTCCGGATAGCCGAACTACCATCATCGACCGGACTCCAAGACTATGAAGATACAAGATCGAAGACTTCGTCCCGTGTCCGGATGGGACTTTCCTTGGCGTGGAAGGCAAGCTTGGCGATACGGATATGTAGATCTCCTACCATTGTAACCGACTCTGTGTAACCCTAGCCCTCTCCGGTGTCTATATAAACCGGATGGCTTTAGTCCATAGGACGAACAACAATCATACCATAGGCTAGCTTCTAGGGTTTAGCCTCCTTGATCTCGTGGTCGATCTACTCTTGTAACCCACATCATCAATATTAATCAAGCGGGACGTAGGGTTTTACCTCCATCAAGAGGGCCCGAACCTGGGTAAAAACATAGTGTCCCTCGTCTCCTGTTACCATCCGCCTAGACGCACAGTTCGGGACCCCCTACCCGAGATCCGCCGGTTTTGACACCGACATTGGTGCTTTCATTGAGAGTTCCTCTGTGTCGTCACCGATAGGCTCGATGGCTTCTTCGATCATCAACGATGATGTAGTCCAGGGTGAGACCTTCCTCCCCGGACAGATCTTCGTATTCGGCGGCTTCGCACTGCGGGCCAATTTGCTTGGCCAGCTGGAGCAGATCGAAGGCTACGCCCCTGGCCGTTAGGTCAGATTTGGAAGTTTGAACTTCACGGCTGACATCCGCGGGGACTTGATCCTCGACAGATTCGAGCCACAGCCGAGCGTGCCGTACTGTCACGATGGGCATGATTTAGCTCTGCAGCCGGACAGTACCCTGGAGGCCGCACTCGAACCCGCTCCGATCTTCGACTCGGAGCCGGCTGCGCAGACCAAGGATGGATGGCTAGACACTGCCTCGGGGGCTGCAACCTCTACGGCGATAGAGCCGAACACCGTTCTTGTCCCCCATGAAGCTCGTGACTCTGAGGTGCCAGACTCCTTGCCGGACTCTGGACCTCCTGCACCCCCTCCAGTCGAATCCGATTGGGCACCGATCATGGAGTTCACCGCGGCGGACATCTTTCAACGCTCACCTTTTGGCGACATCTTGAGTTTGCTAAAGTACCTCTCGTTATCAGGAGAGGCCTGGCCGGACTGCGGCCAGGATGGTTGGGATCTGGACGATGAAGAAATTCAGAGTCCACCCACCACCCACTTGATAGCCACTGTCGAAGATCTAACCGACATGCTAGATTACGACTCTGAGGACATCGATGGTATGGACAACGATGCCGGAGACAACCAAGAACCAGCGCCCACCGGGCACTGGAAATCCACCTCTTCATACGACATATACATGGTGGATATCCCAAAGGATGGGAACGGCGAAGGAATAGCGGAGGATGACCCCTCCAAGAAACATCCCAAGCGCCGGCGTCAGCGGCGCCACTCTAAATCCCGCCATAGAAAGAATGAGGATTCGGGCACCGGAGACAATAATACACCAGATAGCGCTGAAGACAACCCACTCCAGCAAGATCCAGCACAGGAGGAGGGGGACACCAGCCCTCATGAGAGAGCGGCCGAAGAAGAGGTAGAGGACTATATGCCTACCTCCGGAGACGAGGCAAGCCTCGACGACGACGAATTCATCGTGCCTGAGGATCCCGTTTATGGCCACGGCAAACAACCTCAATAAAAAGCAGCAGCAGCTTAGAGCTGATCAAGATCTGCTAGACGACAGATGGACCGAAGTCCTCGCGGCCGAAGAGCATGAACTCGAACGCCCCTCCAAAAGCTACCCCAAACGTAAGATGCTCCCCCGATTAGAGGTGGAGGCATATGACCCCGCTTCACCAGGAGACAACACGGCTGATCGACCACCCCGTGGTCGCGACAGAGAGGCCTCAAGGCCCTTCACCAAACCCGTACCCCGGCATCGCTCGAAAAGCACAAGGCCACAGGGGAACACCCCGGACCTGCGAGACATATTGTAGGATAAGGCAAGATAATCAAGATCGATCTATGGATCACGTGGGCGCCCCACGATACGTGACGACCACCATCACCCCGGACACAGTAAGTCCGGCAGGGCCGAACACAACAGACAAAGCTCTTTTGAGCTCCGTCGCGATATCGCCCAGTACAGAGGCGCCGCACACCCACTGTGCTTCACAGATGAGGTAATGGATCATCAAATCCCAGAAGGGTTTAAACCCGTCAATATTGAATCTTATGATGGCACAACAGACCCCGCGGTCTGGATCGAGGACTATCTCCTCCACATCCACATGGCCTGCGGAGACGATCTCCACGCCATCAAATATCTCCCACTCAAACTTAAAGGACTAGCCCGGCACTGGCTTAACAGCTTGCCAGCAGAGTCAATCGGGAGTTGGGAGGACCTGGAAGCCGCATTCCTCGATAACTTCCAAGGCACGTACATGCGACCACCAGATGCAGATGACCTAAGCCACATAATTCAGCAGTCAGAGGAATCGGCCAGACAATTCTGGACACGGTTGTTAACCAAGAAAAACCAAATCGTCGACTGTCCGGATGCCGAGGCCCTCGCGGCCTTCAAGCATAACATCCGCGACGAATGGCTTGCCCGGCACCTGGGACAGGAAAAGCCGAAATCCATGGCAGCCCTTACATCACTCATGACCCACTTCTGTGCGGGTGAGGACAGCTGGCTAGCACGCAGCAACAACCTCAACAAAAATTCTGGCAGTCCGGATATCAAGGACCGTAGTGGCAGGTCGCGTCGCAACAAAAACAAACGCCGCGTTAACGGCGATAACAGTGAGGATACGGCAGTCAATGCCGGATTTAGAGGCTCTAAACCCGGTCAACAGAAAAAGCCATTCAAAAGAACAACTCAGGGTCCGTCCAATTTGGACCGAATTCTCGAACACTTGTGCCAGATACATGGCACCCGTGAAAAGCCAGCTAACGACACCAATAGGGACTGTTGGGTGTTCAAGCAGGGAGGCAAGTTAATTGCCGAAAACAGCGACAAGGGGCTACATAGCGACGACGAGGAAGAGACCCGACCGCCAAACAATAGAGGACAGAAGGGTTTCCCCCCACAGGTGCGGACGGTGAACATGATATATGCCACGCACAAACCCAAAAGGGAGCGGAAGCGTGCACTCAGGGATGTATACGCGATGGAGCCAGTTGCCCCGAAGTTCAATCCATGGTCCTCTTGCCCGATCACCTTTGACCGAAGGGACCACCCCACCAGCATTCGCCATGGTGGGTTCGCCGCATTGGTTCTAGACCCAATCGTCAATGGATTTCATCTCACCAGAGTCCTGATGGACGGCGGTAGCAGCCTAAACCTGCTTTATCAGGACAAGGTGCGCAAAATGGGCATAGACCCCTCAAGGATTAAACCTACCAAGACGACCTTCAAAGGCGTCATACCAGGTGTAGAAGCCAATTGTACAGGCTCAGTTACACTGGAAGTGGTCTTCGGATCCCCGGATAACTTCCGAAGCGAGGAGTTAATCTTCGACATAGTCCCGTTCCGCAGCGGCTATCATGCCTTGCTCGGACGTACCGCGTTCGCAAAGTTCAACGCGGTGCCGCACTACGCATACCTCAAGCTCAAGATGCCAGGCCCTAGAGGAGTCATCACGGTCAACGCAAACACCGAACGCTCCCTCCGAACGGAGGAACATACAGCGGCTCTCGCGACAGAAGTACAAAGCAGCCTTTTAAGGCAATTCTTGAGTCCGGCTGCCAAGCGGCCGAACACAGCTAAGCGTGCCCGTAGTAACCTACAACACGACCACCTGGCACGTTCCGAGCACGCGTAGCAGTGCGGCCCCAACCCCAGCCCCTGTAAAACATTAAGACAGACCTTTCGCGTACTCCATTACGCTCTGAAGATACCATGGGCATGGGGCAAGGGGCTCGACCACGATAAGCCCAGACTGCGGCTCAACCGCACCAGGGGCTCTTAAGTGTGTCGTTTCTTTTTCTTTTCCTTTTATTTTTTACCTACAGGACTCCGTTTGTCAGAGGCCCTGTCCGACAGAAGACATGCCGAACCCACGATGCAACATCCAGGGAAGGAGAAAGGCTACAACAAAAATCTAGGTGGTCTCCATCATGAGCATTGAATCTGTTTTATGCATTATTCCGTAGCCTACCCCTGGAGGGGGACATGTTAAACAGTCCCATCCCTTGCTTACCGCACCACTTGTATCGTCCTGCACTTACAGCAGTTTTTATTGAATAAAGCAATGCAGCACATTTTTGCTTCCAATGGCATTTCTTTCTTACACATATGTTCATCTATGACATGTTGCATCCGTACGTTTTGGTACGGCTAAATACACCAGGGGCTTATGTTTCTCGCGTTATGGTGTGATAAGTCCGAACACTTTCACAAGTGCGGCACCCTGAACTTATAGCATTATATGCATCGGCTCCGAATCATGTTCTTGGGTCAATAGTTGGGTTTGCTCGGCTCCCATGTTTTGGTACCTTACGTTCTGTTTTATCGGCTAAGGTAGCACTGGGAGAACCACTGCGGTTGCGCCCCAGTTGAGCTAGGTTAACGCCTCAGTGGAGAAAGGTAAAACTAACTGTCATGATGAGGCGAGAGATGGTCGCTGTTTGAGAGGTTCTTTGCGAGTCCCTAAAGACTTATGCCGCTTCGAGCGACGAGCCGGATTCTGTCCGGCCAAGGCGTGGATAGCGCCCCAAATTCGGCCTTCCGAAAACAAGGGGCTTCGCCGAAATTTAAAATTATAGAATTCTATGGCTAAGTGAGAGTGTTCAATTATTATAAGTCCGGTTTCCTTGTTCATTGTGTTGAGTGCCTCCCTCGATGGACCCAAATATGGGAACAAGAGTGCCCAAATTTATCCCGAACACCCCAGCACTCGTGGCATGGGGGCTGAAGCCGACGACTTGCCATCTCTCAGATTTGATAAACAGCCGCACAGAAGGTAATATTTTAAATTAACAAGTGTTGCTTCGCGCATATGAACTTAGTTTTCAGCGCACAGGATAACAAAACGCGAGTCTACTCAAAAACTTCTTCTTTGGAGCACTCACCCGCAATAATGCGGGCGCCCTTCAGCACACTCCTATAATACATCTCGGGCGTGCGATGCTCCTTGCCCTCTGGTGGGGGGTCCGTCACAAGCTTCTGGGAATCCATCTTGCCCCAGTGCACCTTTGCGCGGGCAAGGGCCCGACGCGCACCCTCTATACAGGCGGAGTGCTTGATAACTTCAACCCACGGGCACACATCCACCAGCCGCCGCACCAGGCCGAAGTAGTTCCCAGGCATAGCCTCCTTAGGCCACAGCCGAACTATGAGGCCCTTCATGGCCTGTTCGGCCGCCTTGTGGAGCTCGACCAGCTGCTTCAGCTGGTCGCTAAGGGGCACCGGATGTCCGGCCTCAGCATACTGAGACCAGAAGACCTTCTCCGTTGAGCTCCCCTCCTCGGCCCGGTAGAATCCGGCAGCATCGGACACGTTGCAGGGAAGATCTGCGAACGCTCCTGGAGAGCTCCAAATTCGGGTAAGCGACAGGTAATTAACACTCACATGCTTACTTTGCATGAAAAATGCCTTACCCGCTGCTATTTTCTTCACTGCCTCTATCTCCTGGAGGGCCTTGTAGGCTTCGGCCTTGGCGGCTTTGGCACTCTCAAGAGCCGTTGCAAGCTCAGACTCTCGAGTCTTCGAGTCACGCTCCAGGCTCTCGTGTCTCTTCACGAGATCATGGAGCTCTTGATGTACCTCCGCCACACGCGCCTCCTGTTTCTCTCGCTCGGTGCACTCTGCAGCCGCATTGCGTTCGGCTGCGGCCACCGCCTCCTTCAGGGTCGCCACCTCGTTAGTGGCCCCTGCAATACCCCAGTTATCCTTGTCATTTTTCTTGCAACCAAATCTTTTTCTGTAAGGTACAATTTTCATACGGTATTACTCACCTTCTTTTTCCTCGAGCTGCTTCTTGGCATGGCCGAGCTCGTTCTCGGACCGCTCGAGGTTTTCCTTCAAAGTATTGACCTCCGCAGTCAGTGCGGTAGAGGTCAGCAGCACAGCCTGCAATCCCATATTGACATATTTTCATCACTCCTGCGTTTATCTTTCTAAAGATCCTCAGTCCGGCTTTTCTTTCCGAACACCAAACCGAGCATCAGGGACTACTATCTATGGAGTACCATTTTACATATATTGAAATTCTTACCTCAAAGCCTGTTAGAAGGCTGCTGCAGGCTTCGGTCAGCCCGCTCTTCGCGAGCTGAACCTTCTGAATCACCGCACTCATAACAGTGCGGTGTTCCTCTTCGATGGAGGCACCGTTGAGCGCCTCTAGCAAATTATCTGGCACCTCCGGTTGGACGGAGGCAGCAGGCGTGGCGGTCTTGCCCTTCTTAGGAAGGGGTCGCCCGCCGGACTCCGGAGCCACTATGGGTTCCGGGGCTGAGTCCGGTGCAAAGTCCGTGTGGTTGTCCTGCGACACCTCCGGGGCCCTCTCCTCCTAGTGGCTCCCTTCCTGGGATCCCACCTCGGCATCATCCGCATCATGGGGGGTGGAGGCAGTCGGAAGAGAATCCATATCCGACGCCCCTAAGGACTCGCTCGATGAAGTGGGGAGATCATCCTTAGGCGGACTGCAGGGGTGTATGCGGCATTAGAAAGACATAACGTGGCGGAAAAAGAAAACCATAAAGTTATTCGGGAGTCCGGATACTTACGATCTAGCCAGAGGCTTGGCCCTTGGAGGCCAGTCCTCGTCGTCACCAATGGCGTTGGCGGAACAGTCCGGGGGAACAGTTTTTCCCCTCTTGGACCCTTCGGCCTCCCTTGTTGGGGAGGCCTTCCTTTTCTTCCCTCCCCCCGCTGGGGGAGAGGCTTTCTTCTTCTCCTCCTCGCCTTGGTGGGAGGAGTCGGCCTCGGATTCATCGTCCGATAGCACCTGAAAACGGGAACTCTTCCGAGTCCTCGTGGCCTTCTTCTTGGCCTTCTTCTCCGGCACCACGTGGGGTGCCGGAGCTAGCAGCCCCGTTAGGCTGGCGTCAGCTGGGTCCTCTGGCAATGGGGCCGGACAGATAGCCTGTGCGGCCTTCTTCAGCCAGTCCTGTCAAAGGAAAGGGAGTTTAGATCCCGCATAGAGTCAAGCTATGAATAACAAGCGTCCCGTAAAGGACAATATCATTTACCTCATCAGCTGGACGCTGCGAGCTGAATTCGCGATCTTCGATAGCGGATGCGGGAGCCTCGGCGCCCTTGAACAGCACCTTCCAGACCTCTTCGTACGTAGTGTCAAAGAGCCATTCAAAGTCTGGTGCTGCGCCGGATCGAACTCCCACATATTGAAGCCCCGTCGTTGGCACGGGAGAATCTGGTGGATGAGCATGACCTGGACTACGTTGACAAGCTTGAGCTTCTTGTCCACCAGCTTTTGGACGTAGGCTTGGAGTCCGGTTAGCTCCTCCGAATCGCCCCAAATCCGGCCGCTCTCTTTCCAGGAGGTGAGCCGTGTGGGGATGCCGGATCTGAATTCGGGGGCCGCTGCCCATTCGGGATCACGCGGCTCGGTGATGTAGAACCACCCCGATTGCCACCCCTTGATGGTTTCCACAAAGGTGCCCTCCAGCCACGTAACGTGGGACATCCTGCCCACCATGGCGCCTCCGCACTCCGCTTGGCTGCCCTTCACAACCTTCGGCTTGACACTGAAGGTCTTGAGCCACAAGCCGAAGTGGGGCTGGATGCAGAGGAAGGCCTCGCACACGACGATAAACGCCGAGATGTTGAGAATAAAATTCAGGGCCAGATCATGGAAATCTAGGCCGTAGTAGAACATGAGCCCCCGGACAAAGGGATGAAGTGGGAAGCCCAGTCCGCGGAGGAAATGGGGAAGGAATACTACCCTCTCATGGGGCCTGGGGGTGGGGATGAGCACTCCCTCGTCGGGGAGCCGATGCGCGATGTCGCTGGACAAGTATCCGGCACTGCGCAGCTTCTGGATATGCCCCTCCGTGACGGAGGAGGCCATCCACTTGCCTCCCGCTCCGGACATATTTGGAGAAGGTTGAGGTGAGATGTGCGGTCTTGGGCGCTAGAGCTCGAGTTAGTAGAGATGGATAAGCCAAGGAGGAAGAAGGCGCAGGTATAAAGGTTGGATCTTTATCCCCTTATATGGGCGGACAGAAACACGTGTCCCCACCGGCCTGGTAAAACTTGCTTATCTCCCAAGCGTCACAATCAATGGCGCGGTTGGGTTACCCACGTCCGTATTGATGGGAATCCCGGAATAAGGGAAACACGATCTCTGCTTCGACAGACGTGCCAAGGAAACCGCCTCGCTAAACGCGCTGAGGTGGAACAATAGAAACAATTCGAGTAAAGGCTTGGAAGTGGCGTGACGTTATGCCACAGAATACGTCAGCAGATTGATTTTGTGTAATATTGTTCTCTCTACGGTGGTATGTGGAATTTATTTTTGCAGAGCCGGACACTATCCTGGTGTTCACAATCTTCTATAAATTATTCGGAGGAGGAACCCGTCTTGCAATGCCGAAGACAATATGCGCGCCAGACTCGTCTTCATTGAAGCCTGGTTCAGGGGCAACTGAGGGAGTCCCGGACTAGGGGGTGTCCGGATAGCCGAACTACCATCATTAGTCGGACTCCAAGACTGTGAAGATACAAGCTTGAAGACTTCGTCCCGTGTCCGGATGGGACTTTCCTTGGCGTGGAAGGCAAGCTTGGCGATACGGATATGTAGATCTCCTACCATTGTAACCGACTCTATGTAACCCTAGCCCTCTCCGGTGTCTATATAAACCGGATGGCTTTAGTCCATAGGACGAACAACAATCATACCATAGGCTAGCTTCTAGGGTTTAGCCTCCTTGATCTCGTGGTAGATCTACTCTTGTAACCCACATCATCAATATTAATCAAGCAGGACGTAGGGTTTTACCTCCATCAAGAGGGCCCGAACCTGGGTAAAAACATCGTGTCCCTCGTCTCCTGTTACCATCCGCCTAGACACACAGTTCGGGACCCCCTACTCGAGATCTGCCGGTTTTGACACCGACACCTCTCTTTCCCAATCTTCTCCTCTCTTTTCCGTTTGCCGTTTTCTGTTTGCTTGTGTGTTGGATTACTTGTTGCCATGGCGCAAGATAATACCAAATTGTGTGATTTCTCGAATACCAATAATAATGATTTCCTTAGTACTCCGATTGCTCCTCTTAATGATGTTGAGTCTTGTCAAATCAATACTTATTTGCTGAATCTTGTTATGAAAGATCAATTCGCCGGCCTTCCTAGTGAAGATGCCGCTACTCATCTAAACAATTTTGTTGATTTGTGTGATATGCAAAAGAAGAAAGATACGGATAATTATATTGTTAAATTAAAGAGATCGTGCTAAAGTTTGGTTTTCATCATTGCCTAAAAATAGTATTAATTCTTGGAACAAGTGCAAAGATGCTATTATCTCTAAGTATTTTCCTCCCGCTAAGATTATCACTCTTAGGAACGATATCATGAAATTTTAAACAACTTGATCGTGAGCATGTTTCCCAGTCTTGGGAAAGAATGAAATTGATGATTCACAATTGCCCTACTCATGGTTTGAATTTGTGGATGATCATACAAAATTTTTATGCCGGTTTGAACTTTGCTTCTAGAAATCTTTTAGATTCGGCCGCTGGAGGCACGTTTATGGAAATCACTTTAGGAGATGCTACGAAACTTCTTGATAATATTATGGATAATTATTCTCAATGGCATACCGAACGATCTACTAGTAAAAAAGTGCATGCTATAGAAGAAATTAATGTTTTGAGTGGAAAGATGGATGAACTTATGAAGTTGTTTCCTACTAAAAATACTCCTCTTGATCCCAATGATATGCCTTTGTCTACCTTGATTGATAATAATAATGAATCTATGGATGTGAATTTTGTTGGTAGGAATAGTTTTGGAAACAATGCTCATAGAGGAAACTTTAATTCTAGACTGTTCCCTAGTAATTCCTCTAATAATTATGGAAATTCCTACAATAATTCTTATGGTAATTTTAATAAGATGCCCTCTGATTTTGAGAATAGTGTGAAAGAATTCATGATTTCTCAAAATAATTTTAATGCTTTGCTTGAAGAAAAATTGCTCAAAGTTGATGATTTGGCTAGGAACGTTGATAGACTTTCGCTTGATGTTGATTCTCTCAAACTTAGATCTTCTTCTCCTAAACATGATATCAATGAGTCTCTCAAAGCAATGAGAATTTCCATTGATGAGTGTAAGGAAAGAACTACTAGATTGCGTGCTAAGAAAGAAAGCTTGATAAAAGCATGTTCTTCTAGTTTCCATGAAAATAATGATGAGGATCTTAAAGTTATTGATGCATCTCCTATTAGATCTTTGTTTTGCAATATGAATTTTGATGATTATGGGACTGATAATGAATCAACTTTGCCTAGAAGGCATCCCAAAAATTTGGAGTCTTTAGATCTTGATGCTAACTTTGGTAAAAGTAAGATTGGAGAGGTCACGACTTTAAATAGTATTGAACCCACTATCTCGGATTTCAAGGAATTTGATTATGATAATTGTTCTTTAACAGGTTGTATTTCCTTGTTGCAATCCGTTGTTAATTCTCCACATGCTTATAGTCCAAATAAATTTTTACCAAACATATCGTTGATGCCTTGATGCAATCTTATGATGAAAGACTTAATTTGGAAGTTTCTATACCTAGAAAACTTAATGATGAGTGGGAACCTACTATAAAGATTAGAATTAAAAATTATGAGTGTTTTGCTTTGTGTGATTTGGGTGCTAGTGTTTCCACAATTCCGAAACCTTTATGTGATATTCTAGGTTTCCATGATCTTGATGATTGCTCTTTAAATTTGCACCTTGCGGATTCCATCATTAAAAAGCCAATGGGAAGAATCAATGATGTCCTTATTGTTGCAAATAGAAATTTGGTGCCCGTTGATTTTATCGTTCTTGATATAGATTGCAATCTTTCTTGCCCTATTATTCTTGGTAGACCTTTCCTTAGAACGATTGGCGCGATTATTGATATGAAGGAAGGGAATATTAAATTCCAATTTCCATTAAAGAAACGCATGGAGCACTTTCCAAGAAAGAAGTCAAATTACCTTATTAATCTATCATGCGAGCTACTTATGAATCAAATGCCAAAGATGGCACTACGTAGATCTATCTTCACTTTTATGCCTAGCTAGGGGCGTTAAACGATAGCGCTAGTTGGGAGGCAACCCAATTTTTCTTTACGTTCTTTGTTTTTGTTCATGTTTAGTGTTAAATTTTGTTTCTACTTTATGTTTAGATGTGTTTTTAGCTTTTAATTAGTGTTTGTGCCAAGTAGAACCTATAGGATAACCTATGATATGAGTTGATTTGATTCTTCTGAAAAACAGAAACTTTGCGCTCACGAGAAAGAAATCAATAAATCACAGAAACGAGATTTTGCATTGATTCTTTTTGCTGATCTTAAATAAACAAAGTTTTTAGGACTTCCTATTTTGGTAGGATTTTTGATGTTCCATAAGTTTGTGTTAGTTACAGATTGCTATAGACTGTTTTGTTTTTGACAGATTCTGTTTTTCGTGTGTTGTTTGCTTATTTTGATGCATCTATAGCTAGTAAAATAGTTTATGAACCATAGAGAACTTGGAATACAGTAGGTTTAACACCAATATAAGTAAAGAATGAGTTCATTACAGTACCTTATGTGGTGATTTTGTTTTCTTTCACTAACGGAGCTTATAAGATTTCCTGTTGAGTTTTGTGGTGTGAAGTTTTCAAGTTTTGGGTAAAACTTTTATGGACTATGGAATAAAGAGTGGCATGAGCCTAAGATTGGGGATGCCCAAGGCACCCCAAGATATTCAAGGATAGCCAAAAGCCTAAGCTTGGGGATGCCCCCGGAAGGCATCCCCTCTTTCGTCTTCATTGATTGGTAACTTTACTTGGAGCTATATTTTTATTCACCACATGATATGTGTTTTGCTTGGAGCGTCGTGTATTATATTGGTCTTTGCTTTTTAGTTTACCACAATCATCCTTGCTGTAACACACCTTTTGGGAGAAGCCTATTTGCTTAGGATTTGATAGAATACTCTATGTGCTTCCCTTATATCTTTTGAGCTTGATAGTTTTTTCTCTAGTGCTTCACTTATATCTTTTAGAGCATGGTGGTGGATTAATTTGGAAGAAATTGCTAGTGTCTCATGCTTCAATTATATTATTTTGAGAGTCTCTTAGAACAGCATGGTATTTTCTATGGTTATAAATTGGTCCTAGAATGATGAGCATCCAAGTTGGGTATTATAAAAACTATCATAGAAAGTGAATTGGATGCTATGATCAATTTGATGTTTGATAATTGTTTTGAGATATGGAGGTAGTGATATTAAAGTCATGCTAGTTGGGTGATTATGAATTTAAAGAATGCTTGTGTTGAAGTTTGTGATTCCCATAGCATGCACGTATCGTGAACCGCTTTGTGATGCAGTTGGAGCACAATTTTATTTATTGAGTGTCTTCCTTATGAGTGGCAGTCGCGGACGAGCGATGGTCTTTTCCTACCAATCTATCCCCCTAGGAGCATGTGCGTAGTGCTTTGATTTTTAATGACTTCTATATTTTTGCAACAAGTATATGAGTTCTTTTGACTAATGTTGAGTCCATGGATTATACGCACCCTTTCACCCTTCCATTATTGTTAGCCTCTCTTGTACCGTGCAACTTTCACCGGTACCATACACCCACCATATACCTTCCTCAAAACAGCCACCATACCTACCTATTATGGCATTTCCATAGCCATTCCGAGATTTATTGCCATGCAACTTTCCACCGTTCCGTTCATATGACATGCATTACTTTTGTCATATTGCTCTTTGCATGATCATGTAGTTGACATTGTATTTGTGGCTAAGCCACCTTCATAATTTTCATACATGTCACTCTTGATTCATTGCATATCTCGGTACACCGCCGGAGGCATTCATATAGAGTCATACCTTGTTCTAGCTTTGAGTTGTAATTCTTGAATTGTAAATCCATAAAAGTGTGATGATCTTCATTATTAGAGCATTGTCCTAGAGAGGAAAGGATGATGAAGACTATGATTCCGCCACAAGTCGGGATGAGACTTCGGACTTTACAAAAAGAAAAAAAAGAAAAAAAAGAGAAAGGCCAAAAAGAAAAAGAAAAAAAAGAAGGCCAAAGAAAAAAAAGAAGAAAAGAAAAAAATGAGAGAAAAAGAGAGAAGGGACAATGCTACTATCTCTTTTTCCACACTTGTGCTTCAAAATAGCACCATGATCTTCATGATAGAGAGTCTCATATGTTGTCACTTTCAAATACTAGTGGGCATTTTTCATTATAGAACTTGGCTTGTATATTCCAATGATGGGCTTCCTCAAAATGCCCTAGGTCTTCGTGAGCAAGCAAGTTGGATGCACACCCACTAGTTTTCTTTTGTTGAGCTTTCATATATTTATAGCTCTAGTGCATCCGTTGCATGGCAATCCCTACTCACTCACATTGATATCTATTAATGGGCATCTCCATAGCCCGTTGATACGCCTAGTTGATGTGAGACTGTTTTCTCCTTTTTTTGTCTTCTCCACAACCACCATTCTATTCCACATATAGTGTTATGTCCATGGCTCACGCTCATGTATTGCGTGAAAGTTGAAAGAGTTTGAGATTATTAAAGTATGAAACAATTGCTTGGCTCGTCATTGGGGTTGTGCATGATTAAATACTTTGTGTGATGAAGATAGAGCAACAGCCAGACTATATGATTTTGTAGGGATAACTTTCTTCGGCCATGTTATTTTGAGAAGACATGATTACTTTGCTTAGTATGCTTGAAGTATTACTATTTCTTGTGTCAATATGAACTTTTATTTTGTATTATTTGGATCTGAACATTCATGCCACAATAAAGAAAATTACATTGAGAATTATGCTAGGTAGCATTCCACATCAAAAATTTCTTCTTTTATCATTTACCTACTCGAGGACGAGCAGGAATTAAGCTTGGGGATGCTTGATACGTTTCCAACGTATCTATAATTTTTGATTGTTCCATGCTATTATATTACCTGTTTTTGATGTTTATGGGCTTTCTTTTATACATTATTATCATTTTTGGGACTAACCTACTAACCGGAGGTCCAGCCCGTATTGCTGTTTTTTGCCTATTTTAGTATTTTGAAGAAAAGGAATATCAAATGGAGTCCAAACGGAATGATACCTTCGGGGGCGTGATTTTTGGAAAGAACGTGATCCAGGGGACGTGGAGTGCAAGTCAAGAAACAATTGGAGCCTCCACGATATAGGAGGGCCCCCCTTGTAGGGTGTGCCCCCTGTCTCGTGGGCCCCTCGGGCGTCCACCGACGTACTTCTTCCTCCTATATAAGTCTACGTACCCCGAAAACATCCAGGAGCCACCTGAAGAAATATTTCCGCCACCGTAACCTTTTGTATCCGCGAGATCCCATCTTGGAGCCATTGCCGGCGTTCTGCCGGAGGGGGGATCCACCACGGAGGGCTTCTACATCAACATCCTTGCCCCTCCTATTAGTTGTGAGTAGTTTACCACAGACCTACTTCTTCTCTCTTTTTGGATCTCAATACAATGTTCTTCCCCTCTCTTGTGAAGAACTATTCGATGTAATGTCTTTTTGCAGTGTGTTTGTCAAGATCCGATGAATTGTCGGTTTATGATTAGATTTATCTATGGATAATAATTGAATCATCTCTGAATTCTTTTATGTGATTGAGTTATCTTTGCAAGTTTCTTCGAATTATCGGTTTGGTTTGGCCTACTAGATTGATATTTCTTGCCATGGGAGAAGTGCTTAGCTTTGGGTTCAATCTTGCTGTGTTCTTAACCAGTGACAGAAAGGGTTGCAAGACACTTATTGTATTGTTGCCATCGAGGATAACAAGATGGGGTTTATATCATATTGCTTGAGTTTATCCCTCTACATCATGTCATCTTGCTTAATGCGTTACTCTGTTCTATGAACATAATACTCTAGATGCATGGTGGATAGCGGTCGATGTGTGGAGTAATAGTAGTAGATGCAGGCAGGAGTCGGTCTACTTGTTATGGATATGATGCCTATATACATGATCATGCCTAGATAACGTCATAATTATTCGCTTTTCTATCAATTGCTTGACAGTAATTTGTTCACCCACCATAAAACTTATGCTCTCGAGAGAAGACACTAGTGAAACCTATGGCCCCCGGGTCTATCTCTTATCATATTTGCTTTCAATCTACTTTTGTTTGCATCTTTATTTTCTGCATCTATATTACAAAATACCAAAAATATATTTATCTTATCATACTTTCTCTATCAGATCTCACTTTCGCAAGTGGCCGTGAAGGGATTGACAACCCCTTTATCGCGTTGGTTGCGAGTTCTTTGTTTGTTTGTGTAGGTTCGTGGGACTTGTTGAGGATCCTCCTACTGGATTGATACCTTGGTTCTCAAAAACTGAGGGAAATACTTACGCTACTATGCTGCATCGCCCTCTCCTCTTCGAGGAAAACCAATGCAAGCTCAAGACGTAGCATGTTTCCAAAGCCAAAAAGATGGATTGGAACCATCGTGGGAACCATTGATGAGGAAAACCAACGCAAGCTCAAGATGTAGCATGTTTCCAAAGCCAAAAAGATGGATTGGAACCATCGTGGGAACCATTGATTGATTGAAGGAATAAAAAAATGCAATGTCTCTCCTCTTTCTCCCATGCTTGGACACATGTAGTACAGTATGAGCACAGAGTCTACTCCCCTGTCCCTTTTATCACAAATCACAAAGCAGTGAGGCATCAAATCACAAAAGCACGGAAGAAGCAACCATCATTTCACTATTCGCTCACTCCGCTTCTCCATCGTCTTCTTCGAGAAACCATCTCCCCGCACAAAGCTGGATGGACGACGCTATTGTGTACTAGTAGTACTAGTACATTTATGCATTCTTTGGTTCAACGGACTTCCTGGATGCAAAGAAGGCGGTTGTCTCGGCTCGCAGGCGGCACTTGTGAACGACTTACCATGGTCTCCCTCAAGGCCTCAATGGTGTTCTCCGTCGAACGCACTTCGCCAAACCACAACGTTTGAGATATCGTCGACGTCACCGCAATGGGGAAGGAAGTCAAATATAGTTACTACTTCCATTTTTTTGTACACAAGGACAGTATATCAAAATTACAATTTGCAAAAGGCCACTAACACTAATCGAGGCAAAATTGATGGGGTTTGCCTCGTCCTAGCATCCAAGGACATTAAATCCTCTGCATGCATGCGGAAGTGAGAAGGTTGGTCTGTGTGGCGTTGCATTAATAAAGCGATGAGGAGTGAGATGGTTAGCTCTTTGGTCTTTGGAGAAAAAAATATGCATTAATTGACACGTAACACTAGGATTTGTATCGATTAAATACCGCGACGGAAAACCCCGCCTTTCTTTTTTTAACACTAGTAGTCCTAGTACGTCCTGTTTGGCTCTAGGCCTTGCATTGCCATACTTGGCCACAAATTTTTGCAAGCTTGCCTAAAGTTTTCAAAATGAGAAGGAGGTACAGTTGCGCATGGCTGTCGCGGTCGCACTGCACCCTCACACGGTCGCTCCTGCACGCCGCGGTCGCACCGCACCCTCACACAGTTGCTCCTGCACGCCGTAGACCCAACCAAGGGAATGCACCCTCACTGACATGTGATGTCGCATGTGAACAAACCAAACTCATCCATCCTACTACTGACACTTAATTTTCATTCATAGAGTATGTTTATCCAACCGCATGTTGGGGAGTATCCGTACGGCCCGTGCGGTGGTCTGTTGGATGTTGGGGAATAAGAAGAGGTGAGGAAGAAGGGTTAGGAGACGTAGGATATTCATCCAACCACCTGAAATGGTAGACTGACCTAAGTCAGGCGACTTGCATAACAAATATATGTTTTTACATAGCAAAAGATCCATAAAAACAACAACATAAAGAAAAACTATCACTGCTCGCGGAACGAGATGGCCTCGTTGTCTTTGGCTGCCGGTGTGAACCAGCCATAGCAGCCGATGTGCTTCTCTGCACCGGGGTTGTCCTCGGCCTCCAGCTACTTGTTCATGCGGAGCGTGCGGGCGCTCTGCACGGACGAGAGTTTGGCAGCAGTATCATGAGTGGCAGAGTCATCATTGGTGGAGTAAGATGCAGCTTTGCGGAAGTGACCATCCAATGGACGAGTGCCTTCATCGATAATAGCAGGTGCCTTGCCCTTTCCTTCAGATGAGGAATATGTCCGTTTGAGGACTTCAATTGGGGGCAAGTAGCTGCCATGGTTAAGAGTATCAGCCTTGTAGTTGAGTGAAGACCTTGATCTGAGGAATCTCATGATCCATGGAGCATAAGGCTTCAACTCAAACGGTGAAAGTGCAACATTCGCTAGAGTCCTCATGAAGAAATCATGGTAATTGATAGGGATACCATGCATGATGTTGAAGAGCATATTCTTCATCATACCCACAATTTCTTCATCTCATGAATCATGACCTTTGATTGGACTGATAGTCTTCGTCAGAATGCGATAGATGGTCCTTGGTACATACATCAAATCCTTCACGAGGAATTTGGTCCTTTGGGCTTGTCCAGGCTTCAGCGGCTTCATGAGCACTTGCATATAGTTGTCAGTGAGTTCAGGCTCATCATACAGACAGCGAGCGCCTTCTGGTGGAGATCTGCTTGGCAAGGCATAGAGCAATTCAGAGGCTGGTGCCTTGTAATGAGTGTTTTCGGTCATCCAGACCAACACCCAGGAGTTGATGTCATGTGTTTCACCAGTGATATGCAGTGTTGCATAGAATTGAAGAATTAGCTCTTCATTCCAGTCAACAATGTCAGTGCAAAAGTTAAGGAGACCTGCATCGTGAAGCATACTGAGGACCGGCGTGAAGCAAGGCATAGATTCCATGTCCACGTGAGGAATGTGCTCGTGGTTGAAGACTTTGTCCTTGTCAAATAGATCTGAGGAATAGAAGTTGGCCTGGCTGGCAGTCCAGCCTTCTAAGACGAGCATTGTCATATGGGTTAAAATCAGTGAAGAACACATGCTCACCGAAGAAATCATCAGCCTTGAATTTTGGCTTCTTGGAGAAGGGATTCTTTGGCTTGGGTTGAGGGGTGTCAGTGATCTGCAGTACCACCTCAGGAATCACAATCTCAGGTTCCTCATGTTGAGGAATTTCAGTTTCTTCTGCAGCTGCAGCCTGGGTCATCACTTCTTCATTCACATTTTCTTCAGCAATAGTGGCTGGAATTTCTTCATGGACAGACGGGGTTGCATGAGGTTCATCAGATCCCACTTGTACTTCAGTAGCGGCTGGGGACTAAGGAACAGCTTGGAGAGGAGTGAACAATCGGAGAGTTGGGGTGCTGACTTTCCCAAAAGTCATCATTCAGTACTGGTGTGGTACATCCGATGTCCACATCCTCATCTTCCATTTCTTCAACACCTGCCTCTTCAGCAGTGAACTGAGGCATAGGTGAGGAGATGACTGGGGTTGAAGGGATTCTAACCACTTCAATTTCTTCGTCCAACTACTCTGTCGAAGCAGCAGAAGGAGTTTCTTTATCGGATTCCTCGGGAATCTCATAATCTTCACCAAATGGAACAAGGTCCTTTGATGGCATGAAGGAGACAAGAACGAGATCAATAGGATTTGCATCTGAACTTGTCAAAGTCTTCATTTTCTTCAGAGCTGAAGAATCTGATGAAGCTGATGCCTTCCTCTTTCTCATTGTTGCAAGCTCTGCAGCCTTTGTCTTCTTCACATCTAGGGTAGATGGAAGGATAGGAGTTGGTGTAGGCGCAGGAGGTGCAGAGGATGTTGGTGCATTTTCTTCAGGCGCAACTGTTGCAGTTGCCCTGACTTCTTCATTTTCTTCAGGTGCACCACTAGTAGGTGCCCTGGCAATTTCTTTAGCGGCTGGAATGGAGTCATCAGCCCTGGTACTCTCATTTTCTTCAGCAGCCTGACTTACATCAGTGGTGCTGGCATGTTCTTAAGTGGGCTGGGCAGATGCTTCAGCCTGACGAATTTCAACGTGCAGCGGAGTAGTGGTAGTTCAAGTAAATGTCTTTGTCAGATTGACAAAACAAACCTTTGCTCCCTACCAATCAGCATAGTACCGATTGAAATCATCACTCAATTGCTTGATTTCAGCTTGTACAGCAATGAGTTGTTCTGGAGTAAGCGTGAGGACATTGTCCTTGAGGTAGCATTGTTTCTTGTACTGCGCTTTCTTCAGCCTTTGTCCTTCTTCATATTTCCACTTCTCTTCCTCAATGAAGTGAGTCAGAACATGACTTTGACCAGGAGTGAGGTTCATCTCCTGCAAAGGTGTAGTGGGGTCCTTGTGCCATAAGTCAATGAAATCGAGGATCAAGTTGGGATCCAGAATTAGTGGCACATTGCTGCCTTTCGCTCTAGCGGCCTTGGCTTGCCAGTCCCTGATGATTTCAGCAAGTTCTTCATCATCAGCCTCATCGTCATCAGAGGGGATTTGGAAGGCAACCTGCTTCTTGTGAGGACTTGGGCGAAGGCCTCGTCCAGCAGTGGCCTTTTTCTTCAGCAGAGATGGATCGACTGAGGAACTGGGTGCAGTAGTGGAGCTAGCAGATGCTCCTGAGGCAATACAGATACCAGTTGTTCTTTGGCACGTGGCAAGATGCACATGTGCCGAAGATTTGGTCGGAGCAGCTGAAGACTTTGTCGGAGGAATTGAGGACTTTGGAGGAGGAGGAGGAGGAGCAGACTGAGGAATTTGCCGTGAGGGCTTTGAAGATACTGGCCTTGAGGGCATTTCTGAGGAGCTTGGCCGTGAGGGCATTGAAGGAGAACCACTGGGCTTGTGGGCAGGCTTCTTTGGCATAGCCTTCCTGGGCTTACTAACAGAGGCCTCAGCAGCGTTAGCAGCAGCAGCAGAATCTTCATTGAATTTCGTCACTGCTTCTTTTGCTTGCTTGGTTAGTTTGGCCTGGCGCCTTGCCCATTCATCAGCATAGTCCTCACCGCGCTTGAGGCTGGTGGGATCCGCCAGTTGGCCAGGTCTCGATGGATGTCTTGAGCATGGAGGGTTGAGCACGAATTTCTTCATGTACTTGGGAGTAACATACATGTACTCCCTCCATTCTCGTGCCCATCTCCTCTCAATCCGTTGTATGCGCACCTTGCACTGATTCTTGTCCTCCTTGCCAAACTTGGCCTCATTAGGAGTGCAGTATCCAGCATAAATGTCCTCAGGGATTTCAAACGCAGTATTAACCTTAGGCCTCTTTCCTCCCTTCAGTGGTTTATTACCGTCAGCCATTTTCTTCAGCTGAGGATGAACAACTAAAGTTTCTGAAGAGGTATGCAACTTTTCTTCGAGGAACACTGCAAATGAGTTAAGTTGATGAGAACCTAGTGATTCAGCAGTGGACATGTGTACCTGTGAACAGAGTATAGTTGCGAGGAATTTGGAGAGGTCATATGCGTTCTCAGAAGATTTTCAAAAAGGATAGGTTTGAGGAATTTGACCGATGAGTCTTGAAGAATTTCACTAAGCGTTCTTTATCTTAGGTTCTAGAGTTGTATAGATTTGAAAATCCACACAATTGAGGAATCTTGAAGAAAATCATTGCTTAGAGAAACGAATCAAGAACATATAACATGTGAGGTGTTTCGTGTGTGAAGATTTGAAGAATAAACACCTTTGAAGATTTTTAAGAAAACACATGAATCAAAGCTGGCAATAAAAGTAACTTTTAATTACCCGAATTTAAGAACACGACAAACTGGGAAGTGTTGAGGTGAAGTTCGTCCGTTCAGATCTTCCACGCCCTAACTCGGTAGAGGAAGACAACTACGGCAGCGGCGGAGTGAAGAAATCCGCAACCGGCGCGAGTACTGCGGCGACGAGGTCGAGGCAGGGGAGCTCTTCCTCACCGGCGACGATGAAGTAGCAGTGGAGCTAGGGTTTGGGAAGCTCGAGCAGGAGAGAGGTCGAGCGGAGTAAAAGTGAAGTGAGGAAGAGGCAGGGGTATTTATAGCGGCAGTGAAAAACTGTGTGCCCGAAGATTTCGGACGAACGTGCCCCTGGCCCTTCTCATTCACATGACATGTGTCACCCACATACTGTGAGGTGGCAATCTTGTAGGATCATGGGTGAATAGCTAAGTATTTTATCGTGGAATGTGGAATGGACTGAGCGGCAAAGCCGAAAATTCAGATAAGATTTTTTTTATGTTTCCGTTTGCAATTTCTTCAGTTGTCAAGGACACAATGAAGGTTTTGAACGAGTTTCAAATCAGAATGCACATGAAGAATTTGTGAAAAGATTAGATCGAGTTTAGCATAGAGGGGGAAGGGTCCGATCACATTCACTTAGCGGAAAAAGTCAACTTCAAGAATTAGCAATAAGTGAATGTTGTAGAGGACATAAACTCATATATATATATATATATATATATATATATATATATATATATATATATATTCAAATGAAGACAAACGACGGAAATAGTGAAGACATTGCAAGTTGTAGAATTTGAAAAACTGAGGAATTTCAAAAACTGAGAAAAAACTTGAATCGAAGATTTTCAACTTTTGTGGTGGCATAACCCACCATATAAGAAAGTTGGCTTCAGACACCGTGTACAATTGTCGTAGGGCTCTAAGAGACAATTTCTTCGTTAATTTCTTTGCACTTAGAGAGTTAGTCTTCATTGATTGAAGAAAAATGTTACTTCGTGTGTTGCGCATCTAAGTCATCAAGTTAGCATAAGTGTTAGGATGAGTGTCCATTTCAGAGAACATTCGAAGATTCTAGGATATTTAGCTCACACCACAACTTGCTAAATCTCTTCTCATCCAAGGGCTTAGTGAAAATATGGGCCAGCTGATCTTCAGTTCTTGCATGGCAGATGGAGATATCGCCCTTCAACACATGATCACGAAGAAAATGATGACGAATCTGGATGTGCTTACTCTTTGAGTGCTGAACTGGATTGCGAGAAATCTTGATAGCACTCTCATTGTCGCAGTAGAGAGGCACATTCTTTACGTTGATGCCATAGTCTTTGAGTGTTTTCTTCATCCATAGTAATTGAGCACAGCACGATCCAGCAGCAATGTACTCAGCTTCTCCAGTGGAGAGAGATACGCAGTTCTGTTTCTTCGAGGACCAACAGACCAAAGATCGTCCGAGGAAATGGCATGTTCCTGATGTTGACTTGCGGTCCACGTGATCGCCAGCATAGTCAGAGTCTGAATATCCAATGAGATCAAATGATGAGCCCTTGGGATACCATAATCCAAGTGTTGGTGTGTGAGCTAGATATCGAAGAATATGCTTCATAGCCTTATGGTGTGATTCCTTCGGTGTAGCTTGAAATCGGGCACACATGCAAACACTAAGCATAATATCTGGCCTAGATGCACATAGGTACAATAAAGAGCCAATCATGGAGCGATATACCTTTTGATCGAAGTCTTGACCATTTTCATTAGTGCATAGATGGCCATTTGTGGGCATTGGAATTTTTACCCCTTTGCAGTCTTGCAAGCCGAATTTCCTCAATACATCTTTGAGGTATTTCTCCTGAGATATGAATATGCCATTGCGTTGTTGACCAATTTGAAGACCTAAAAAGAATTTCAATTCTCCCATTATAGAAATTTGATATTCTTCACTCATCATATAGGCAAATTCATCACTATAACGTTGGTCAGTACAACCAAAGATAATATCATCAACATAGATTTGGCACACAAACAGTTCATCACCATAAGATTTTGTGAAAAGAGTTGGGTCGAGTGAACCGGGTTTGAAGCCTTTCTTCATTAGGACTTCCTTCAAAGTGTCATACCAGGCCCGAGGGCTTGCTTGAGGCCATCGAGGGCCTTATTAAGTCTGAAGACTTTGTCGGGATTCTTTGGATCTTCAAAACCTGGGGGTTGAGCAACATATACTTCTTCCTCAAGCTTACCATTGAGGAATGCACTTTTCACATCCATTTGATATAAGGTGATATTATGATGGTTAGCGTAAGCAAGTAATATGTGAATAGCCTCAAGTCTAGCAACAGGTGCAAAGGTTTCATCGAAATCAATTCTTCAACCTGTGTGTAGCCTTGAGCTACAAGCCGTGCCTTATTCCTCACCACAAGGCCATTTTCATCTTGCTTGTTGCGGTAGATCCACTTTGTGCCAATGACGTTGTGCTTGCGAGGATCTGGACGTTTGACCAGTTCCCAGATGTTGTTAAGCTCGAATTGATGCAATTCTTCTTGCATATCATGAATCCACTCAAGCTCCAGAAATGCTTCATCTACCTTAGTGGGCTCTGAGATAGCGACAAAAGCAAAGTGCCCACAAAAGTTAGATAAATGTGAAGATTTTGAGTGAGTGAGAGGACCTGGTGCTTCAATGTCATCAATGATCTTCTCAATTTGCACTTTGTTAGCAATGCGAGGATGAGTGGGTTGTCTTCGAGGAATTTGATCAGCATTCCCTTTAGGATCATTTTCTTCAGCACCATTTTCTTCATGTGCGTCAGCCCGGTGATCATCATGATCTGGAATTAATTCTTCAGTAGATTCTTCGGTAGGAATGACATCCTCAGTAGCCTTGAACTTGATAGAATCCTCAGGTGTTGGTTCATCTATCACAGAAGGTAGGTGCTCTCTTTGCGAGCCATTAGTTTCATCGAACCGCACATCTATAGTTTCAACAACTTTGTGAAGAACGTTGTTGAAGACTCTGAAGGTGTGCGAGTACTTTCCATAACCAAGCATAAAACCTTCATGTGCTTTCGGTGAGAATTTGGAAGTGTGATGAGGATCTCTAATCCAACATTGAGCACCAAAGACTTGGAAATAACTCACATTGGGATTTTTGTCAGTGAGGAGTTGATACGCAGTTTTCTTGAAGAATTTGTGAAGATATACCCTGTTGATGATGTGGCATGCAGTATCAATTGCCTCAATCCAGAAGCGATGAGGCGTCTTGTGTTCATCAAGCATAGTGCGAGCCATTTCAGCGAGGGTTCTGTTCTTGCGCTCCACGATGCCATTCTGCCGAGGAGTATAAGGAGCAGATAACTCATGAGTAATACCAAGTTCATCAAGATAGCCATCAAAACCGGAATTCTTGAACTCGGTCCCATTGTTAGTTCTGATGTGCTTGATCTTCACACCAAAGTTGGTTGAAGCCCTCGAGGAAAATCGTTTGAAGACTTCCTGCACTTCATGTTTGTAAGTGACAATGTGCACCCATGTGTAACGAGAATAATCATCAACAATAACAAATCCTTATTCAGATGCATCATTCAGAATGGCAGAATAGTGGTTAGGACCAACGAGATCCATGTGAAGCAATTCAAATGGTCGAGTGGTAGTCATGACAGTCTTCGCTGGATGCTTGGCCTTTGTCATATTTCCACCTTCACAAGCTCCGCATAAGTGATCCTTGAGGAATTTGACATTCTCAATGCCAATGACATGCTTCTTCTTTGCAAACGTGTGCAGATTCCTCATGCCAGCATGACCAAGTCGTCGATGCCATAGCCAGCCTTCTGAAGCTTTTGCAAGTAAGCACACGGCTGGTTGCGGTCCTGTAGAGAAATCAACAATATATAGATCTCCTCTCCTAAAGCCTTCAAAGACTTTGGAATGGTCAGCTTCCATGATCACAACACAACCATGTCTTCCAAAGACAACAACCATACCGAGATCACAAAGCATTGAGACAGACATGAGGTTGTATCCTAAGGACTCGACAAGCATGACTTTGTCCATGTGACGATCCTTTGAGATCGCAACCTTACCTAGACCCAATACCTGACTTTTGCCTTTGTCAGCGAAGATGATATGCTTCAGATGTGACGGTGATAAAGGAGCATACCTCAATAGATTCTTGTCACGCGTCATGTGATTTGTACATCCACTATCGAGGACCCACTCGTTTGCTTTGGGTTGATCATCCTGCAGACGAATTAGTGCAACTTATGAACTCATATACTTCATCAGTGAAGAATATGACATCAGTATCATCAGATCAATTTCATCAAGCAATAGCACAGATAATTCAGTATGAGGATGTGAGAAATGAAAATTCATTTCCTCATGATTAGCCTGCGTCCTTTCAGGAACATTCAGGTCTCCAACAAATTCTTTAGACGTTTTGAGCACGTCAGGAGACCTGACCCTGCATAAGAGATTAGTTCTTTTTCTTCACCACCCACATCTGAAGGGGTGGCAAAGAATTCATCACTCTACGAGCACCATATGAGAAAGTTGGCATCGAAGCCAGTCTGCTTCGTTTCACATAAGAGGGGTTAGGGTAAGCATATAAGTAAGCACAGAAATTCTTCGAGGACTTATGAACATAATGATTTGAAGAATAACGCCCATATTCATAGCCCTTAGCTCTATCCTGCGAAACAGAAGGGTTAGCACGATGATGATCATATGAGGACTTTGATCCATTTGAGGAATTTGATCCATATGAAGAAGTAGGTCCATATGAAGAATTTGATCTGGGGTTCCTGTTCTTCACAGGTGGTTTCATGAGTACATTCACCTGAAGACTTTCAAGATAACTTTTGGCAACCCAGATTTTCTTCATAGGGGAACCGTTCCTGCAGTTAGTGCCAACATATCTAGCAAATACTTCACCATTCTGATTTTTGAACAGTTTATAGTTGGAGTCAAATGACTCATTAGAAGAATGAGGAGATTCACATGTAAAGCCAGACAAATTGGATGGATCAACTGGAGGTCCCTTTGCAGCAATCCATGAGGTTTTGGGGTACTGCTCGGGCTTCCAATATGTTCCATCAGCATTGAGTTTCCTCTCAAAGGCAATACCCTCTTTCCTAGGGTTTCTGTTGAGGATCTGCTTTTTGAGCACATCACAAAGAATCTGATGCCCTTTGAGGCTTTTGTACATGCCTGTCATGTACAATTCCTTCAGCCCTGCATCATTACTAGTACTAGCAATGTCCTCAGATGAGGAATTAGTGATAGCAGAGACAGATGAAGAGTTTGTAACATTTGAAGCATTTGAACATTCAGGTGAAGAATTAGCAGTTTCACGTTCAATGCACTTTAGACATGGAGGAACAAATTCTTCCTGAGTAGCGCCGATTTGTTGAGCAAGTAATGAATCGCGCTCCTTCTGAAGATCTTCATAACTCACTCTTAGCTTCTCAAGATCTTGATTTCTTTGAAGAAGTTCAAGAGAAAGCTTCTCGTGATCAGATAAGAGTGTGTTATGATGAACTTGAAGGTCGTCAAACTTGGAATGGAGTCCCTGAAGACTTTCAGCCAAGGCTTTTGACTGATTCATTTCTTCAACCAACATATCATCGCTCTTATTTAGCATGTATTGAGCTTTTTCCAAAGCTCTTTGTTGTTTAGTGGCAAGGGAAGCAAGTTTGACATAGCTAGGTCCAAATTCATCGCCAGATTCATCATCACTAGACTCGGATATGTAACATTCGGTTACCTTAGCACTATTTTCCATAAGGCAGGGGGTAAACGAAGATGATTCTGGTTCGAATGTCATCGCATTGCGAGATTCCTTGTAATCCTCAAACCAAGGATCATGACGAGTCTGATGACCTTCGTAGACCTCAGAGAGACGGTCCCAGATTAGCTTCGCGTGATTGAGATGCATGACGTTCCTGAACTGATTTCGGGATAGACTGTTGCAGATGACATCCTTCGCTGTGAGGTTAAGTAGGGTGTACTTGAGAATGTCATCAGCCTCAGCCATCTTGCATAGATCGGTAAGACCGATCTCGGTGACGGTCCACAGTTTGCTGTCCATAGCCATGAGTCGCTTTTTCATCATGGCCTTCCATCGAGGATACTCATGCCCGTCAAAGATGGGGCAGGAAATGTTCCTCGATCCTGCAGTCGACATAACTAGAACTCCAGGTGGTTAAACCAAAATCACACATAAGGGAGTACCTTGCTCTGATACCAATTAAAAGTGCGTTATATCGACTAGAGGGGGGGTGAATAGGCGATTTTTATGAATCTTCAGTGAGGAATTTGCTGGTGAGGAAATTCCTAAATGAAGAACTACTTGCAGTGGAATAAGTACTCAGAAAGGAACATAACAGAACACAAGCATAGTCGTCATGATGAAATGAAGACAAGCACAGAGTACAGAAAGCGTAAACACGGGATAACACAAGGAAGAAGACGGACAGACTGAAGAAATGGAACTGAGGAAATTGAGAAAGTCTTCAGTCAATGTCTTCAAACAGATATGAACAGGCACACAACAACATACATGAGGAAATGAAAGAGTTGAGGAGATAGAACCAGTTAGCTCGGTGAAGACAATGATTTGGTAGACCAGTTTCAACTGTTCTCTCAGTTGTACATCTTGTTGGAGCGGCTGAGTATTTAAACTCGAGGACACACAGTCCCGGACACACAGTCCTCATCGTCTTCTCCTTGAGCTAAGGTCACACAGACCTCGCCCAATCACTCATGGTAAGTCTTCAGGTGACTTCCGAACCTTCACAAACTCGGTCACTCGGCGATCCACAATTCCTCTTGGATGCTCTAGACCTTGACGCCTAACCGTCTGGAAGAAGCACAGTCTTGAAAGAAAACAAGTGTCGGATCCACGCAGGATCAATCTCTTCAGTGATGCTCAATCACTTTGGGGTTTTGTAGGTTTAGGTTTGGGATTTCCTCACTTGATGATTTTCACTCAAAGTCGTCAGAGGATGGGATGCTCTCAAATGACAAGTGTCAGTTTCTCTAGGAGCTGCCAACCAACTAGTGGTTGTAGGGGGCGGCTATTTATAGCCGGGGATCAGCCCGACATGATAAGACATAAATGCCCTTATCTGATATGACCGTTAGGTGGGTAGATATTTTGGGACAGCTAGCGCATAGCACAGCAATGGTCGGAATATTTGAGGTTCGAATTCCTCAGGGCTATCATGTTCCTTACTGTGTAGGCAATTCACACTGGTGAATTCCTAACTCCTCAGTCAGAACAAATTCTTCAGAGACAAGAAAAACTTCGTCTCTGTCACTGAAGAATATGACTGAACTGTATGAGATTTCCAATGGCTTCACTCGAAGGGATTGGTAGGTGGAGGATTTTGAGTTGAGCATCACATGGAAATTTTTAACAGAACGGTGTTTCCTATGACTCAAGAAAGAGAAAATGAAACAGTAAAAACAAGAGTCTTCATGCTTCATGTTCCTCGAATGATTACCAAGTCTTCAAGGTCACACCAATTTCTTCACTTTCAAAGTCTTCAGAAATCCAAAGTCTTTGCTCCAAGAACTTCACTTTTAGGGGTCGACTTTCTCTATAAATATCAAACTCCTCATAGACTTATAGACCTGTGTACACTCATAACCGCATCAGTCCCTTAACCTATAAGTCTTCAATACACCAAAATCACTAAGGGTCACTAGATGCACTTACAGGCCCAAAGGCTCCTTCCCGGAGGTATCTGATTTATGGCAACGGAGGTGGTTCTATGTCACAGCTCCTCGAGGCTCAAAGTGGGCGGCCGCCCCCGCCTTACGCTCGGGACCTCCGCCTCAACTAGCATCGCGGGCCAACGTGGGACTGAACTGGGGGCCTGCAAATGATGTTCCGACGTTGCAAAGCGGCATTCGGGAGCTTCTCGAGAGGGACATTAGTCTTGTCAAAATAATCCAGGTAACGCTAGTTCGGCGGGCCCTGCCGTGTAAACGTCCACCTCTTCAGATGTGGGAGTTCAATCCAGAAGGTCCGCGAACCGTTCAGCACTTCCTTGGCATGACACCCGAAGGAATGTATAAGTTGTTCTTCGTACCACAAATAAAGTGTCCGGACACCACCGAGGATGCGGTCCTGAGCTGCAATCGCCTAGATACCCAAGTAAGTAACCCTATAACCGAACACTTTGCTTATATTTGTGATAGCATTGTTCTGAATATTGTCAGCAACCAGGATTTTGGCTTAGTAAGGCGAAGAGGATCAGGTGTCCGGCCCCGTTCCCGAAGGCTCGCCCGGTCCGGCAAGAGCCAGTATGCTTGAGCGGGCGCTAAGACAAGTGCCATAGGAGAAAGGCGAAGGGAAGAGCGGAGAAGCCAAGAGTGAGCGTCATACATTGTGCATCCGAACCGGGGGAATTAATGTCTCCACGGAGGAGGAGAATCGGGGAGGTGAATCTGAGGTTTCCTCCCCCCGCGGGAAGAAGAGGGTCGCTTCTGAAGACTTTGAAACGGGGGCGCCTAAACAAGGGAAGAAAACTTCACCAAGGGGCCCTGTCCCGGTGGGCGTTCGTACCGCACAGTGCCCGCTAACGGGCCAGCCCTCCACCGAGTTGTAAGTTTAATAAACAAGAAGTTTATTGCTTTTTCCTCTGAGAGTAATAATCGGGACCTATTTTTTGCAGTCCGGCTAGCAGTTCATCTCAACAGGGTTCGTCCTCGGGGGATCTGCTTTCGGAGATGATGGAGAGTGAAACCCCACCTGCCTCTCCGCCCCGTGGGGCGGACGACCATGAGGTGTCGTTCGGCTCCCTTGGCAGGTGATGAGGAGGGTCCAAAACAATTTGGTGTCCGACCGAACACGCTGGCTAGCCTCCTGAAGCAAGCCAATCTCCCAGAGGATCCCCGTACACTAATGGGTGCGGTGTTGGAGAAAATTTCCTCCGCCACAAGCGGGTTAAATGAAGCTTTTAGGAGCTTGCTCAAAGGCTTTGAGGTAAGCAGCAAAATACGCCGTTTTTGGTTGCACCGCACGCGATGGATGTGCTTTGTATAGATAGTAGCCCCTGAGATTGTGGTTGTCAGCCGATGGCGGCAAACGGAGGATCACACTCCCAGGTAATCATCGCACTTGTATTGATGTGTAGGTTGCTAAGGTTCCGGCGATAGACCGGAATGCTGAACTTGCCGAACTAAGGCGACAAATTGATGTGGTGGTACCAACGTCACGCTTATAAATAAGCGGATTGATGAGTCACAAAGTATGTGCTCGTTTGCCTTATTTGCTTTAGCAAATATGAAAGGTATTGAGATATTAATATAATATGATGTGACTGCAGGTGGAGCTGCTGCCATTGAGACACTAAGGGCGGAACTTGCCCTAGCCAAGGAACAGGCCTGGGCTAGCAATGTGGCTGCCCTAAAGGCAGTCAAAGACTTGAGAGCCGAACAGGCGGCTCATCGCCGAAGCGAAGAAAAGATAGCCAAGATGGCTGTGTAGCTGAGGGACGCCGCTGACCGGTATAAGCTTCTCGAAAAGGAGAATCAGGCCAACGCGGCTGACCTAAAGAAGGCGCTAGATTCAGCGAAGGAGTCGCGCTCTGAAATTAGAGACACGCGGGAGGGACTCCGACAAGCCGGAGACATCACGGCTGGAAATCCTTATTTCCTGCGGATGAAGTTTTTAGATCCAAAGTATGCCCCGTTGGATAAGCTATGGAGCACTACAGATGAGTATGCGGATTTGGCGAAGAGTGCGGCTGATGCGACCAAGTTGTTCAACGATCATAAAGATAACGAAATTGAAAGGTTGTTCTGGTCAGAATTTAATGCTCCAGCGCGTGCATTGCCATTGAGTGAGAAGATGGCCGCTATAGCTGAGCTCCATAGGTTGTCTGGCCTTGCAATGAGGTCTGTAATAGACCATCTGTGGCCGAGGGGACCGAAGCCAGACAGTTACTTTGGTTTGGTGCAACAATTATTTGGCGCCAGAGCACAAATTGATGCCGTGAAGAGATCGGCATGCATAGAGGGTGCGCGGATGGCTCTTGCTCGTGTGAAAACATACTGGGCGGATATGGAGGCCACCAGAATTGCAACCCGGTGTCCGACAGGAAGCCAAGACCCAGCTGAGCACTATTTTGAGCAGGTCATAGAAGGTGCCCGAAGAATAGAGGCTCAGTGCTCGAAGAATGCACTACAAAAAAAAGACACATCCGTGACATTTTGGGTCGACCAATTTTTTTTTTGTCATACATATGACACTTCTATGACGATAATTGTAACAAAACCCGGTATCATCATAGATGTGGTGGGATCCTACTTCTATGACAAAAAATCATGACAGAAAATGGGCTTTTCATCCTGGGCGGACCGGAGACGCAGCTGCATGACATTCTTTGGGCCGACCATGACGGAATAAACCGTGGTAGAAGCGAGGGCGAGGAAAATTTTGGGGAGTCCCCAGTTATGGTGGGAGCTCGGGGGGCCGAGCGATGCGCGTTTCTCTCGTACACCTACGCACGTGTGGGCGAGGCGTTGGCTCTAACTGAACCCGAGCAAGGCGTTGGGCTCTAACTGAACACGAGCGATTGCACTGCAGGCTACGCGTTACTGAACCCGAGCGATCGATCGATGCCTGTTAACTGAACCCGATCGAGCGATTCCTTCGCTACTGCTGCTAACTGAAGCCAATCGATTGGATAAACAGTGAGCGTTGCATGGGGAGGGGCGGGGGGGTGGCTGAACAGTGAGCGGTGGCATTGCCTCTGGATGAACAGGACCCCGTGGTGTGGAGGGCTGGATGAACAGTAGGCGGTGGAGGGTGGATGAACAGGACCCCGTGGTGTGGAAGGCTGGATGAACAGTAGACGGCGGAGGGGTGCCCGTGGAGGGGTGGATCAACAGGACTCCGTGGTGTGGAGGGCTGGATGAACAGTAGAAGGTGGAGGGGTGGCTGAACAGTAGCTGGTGGAGTAGCGCGCGGTGGAGGCTAGATGAATAGGAGCCTGTGGAGTCTAGAGGAGGTCGACGGTAGCCCGTGGAGGCTGGAGGAGGTCGACGGTGGATATGAACAGTATCCCGTGGAGTCCCGTTTTGCGGTACGCCACACCCCTCCTGATGAACAAGACCCCCATTTTGACCATAGCGCTCCAACACAAGTCCGTTTCGTCTCTTTCGCGGTACACCACACCCCTCCCGATCAACAGGACCCCCATTTCGACCGTAGGAGGTCCGTTTCGTACGTTTTGTGGTACGCCACACCCCTCCCGATCAACAGGACCCCCGTTTCGACCGTAGGAGGTCCGTTTCCTCTGTTTTGTGGTACGCCAGACCCCTCCCGATGAACATGATCCCGTTTCGAACATGGACGGTCGAACACAAGGACGTTTCCTCCGTTCTGCAGTACGCCAGGCCTCGTTTCCATCGCTTGTTCCGTCCAAGCCCTCCTGATGAACACGACCACGCATTCTGTCCCGACCCAGCCGGTTGGCTCCCCATGAACACGACGACGACGCTATTTCTCCGTTCCGACCCAGCCAATATACACGAGCCCTGGCCGTACGTATATATGCGCGAGTAGGCGTTCAAGACCCCGACCGTGTGTACACATACGTGGTCGTATTTTCTTTCTTGCACCTTGGCCGCTGTACGTACGTGTACATGCTACGTGCGCGCCTCTACTACGACACGTGCGTGCCTCTACTACGACACGTGCGCGCCTCTACATCGACCAGTATATATGTATGTGCACGTTCGCGACCAGAATCACAACGCTATGTATGCTTCGACCAGGTGGGTCCCGACTGTCACGCACTTCCTTGCATGCAAAGATGTAGCTGGTGGGTCCCAGCAGTCAGGGGGGCGAATCGTTTTTTTTGGACGCACTTCCTTGCGTGCGAAGATGTAGCTGGTGGGTCCCAGCAGTCAGGGGCGCGAATCGTTTTTTTTTTGGTCGGACGCACTTCCTTGCGTCCGAAGATGTAGCTGGTGGGTCCCAGCAGTCACGGGGGCGAATCGTTTTTTTTTGCCCGGATGCACTTCCTTGCGTGCGGAGAGGTAGCTGGTGGGTCCAAGCAGTCAGGGGGAAAGGTTTTTTTTTCGCGAAATAGTGTGGCTCGTCCGGTGGGTCCCAGCTATCAGGTGGAGGAATGATTATTTTCCACGTAATAAGGAGGCACTTCCTTGCTGCGGCCGTGGACCCAGTTGTCAGCCTCTACACGTACAGTCCACGTCCGATGGAAGTCGTTCCTTGACCACGTTGACCAGGCCACGCCGAGAGCACCAGGGCGGTGGACGACAGTGAAGCCTAGGAAGGGGATGACGGGCAGCCGGGGAAGACGCGGCAGTGGAAGCCCGCGCGGAGAGGAGTACAAGGGTTCACTGGTTTGGCTGCGGTGTGAGGCTGCCGTCACCGCAGGGCCTGGCCAGGGTGGGAATAGTAGGGGGCGGTGAGGCCTCCGCGGTAGCATAGCCGGCCACGGGAGGCAGGAGTATGCGGCATGACCGGTGCTGCTTTGGGCGGCTGGAGCAAGAAGACCAAAGGTTGAAGAAGCACTACGGCCATTGGATGGACATCGTACGGTCACTGGAGCTAGAATCATTCATATTGAAGAAGCAGCATGGCCGTTGGATTAACATCCAACGGTCACTACTGTTAGAATCGTTTGTGGACTAAGTTGACAAAGCCAAAGTACACGTCAACCTAGTAGACCCACAAGTCAGCCTCCAAATTTGTCCCAAACAGCATACAGCCCGAAATTTCTAGCCAGATTCAAATTCATTTTAAATCTAAATATACCTTAATTTAAATTCAATGAAATTTTACCCGCACAAAAACAATGATATTTACAATATCAAAATCCGAAATAAAACTGTATTTTGGAAGTTATTGCCTGTTTGCTGTATTTTTTTCATTTTACAGCCCATTTATTATTACTTATAGCCCATTTCTTATTACTTATAGCACATTTCTTATTACTTATAGCCCATTTTCTGGGCAAAATGCATCCCTCCTCGTCTTGAAAGATTTCCGGCCCAGTAGGGCGTAGAAAAGCAAGTAGGCCTATGTTGGTTATTCTGCAAAAAACAAAATAGCTGGCTAGCCATTTTTCAGAATGAAAAAAAAAACTGGGCTAGTCATGTGCTAAACATATGAAATAAAAGCCTAGGCTAGACGGGACATGGGTCCCGCACAACCCAGTTGATACCCTTCTCCGTCCCAAAAAAACAAAATTACTGCGCGCGCAGCTGGGTTCCTACTGTCATCCTCACCATGTACAGTCATCTCCTTATTCCTCTCGGTTGTTGACCATGTCGACAACACCAGAGGGCAGCGCCACAGCGAGCGAACCAAGGCGGAGGACGATGGTGAGGCCTTAGACGGGAACGAACAGGAGCCGGGGAAGATCACAGCAAGCCGTGGGAGGTGGGAGCAGGCGGTCCCGCCGGCGCTGGTTTGGCTTTGGCGGCTTGAGGAAGAAGAGACTGAAGAAACGCGACAGACATTGAATGTAAATCCAATGGTCAAGGTTGGCACAATCGTTTGTTGACTAAGAGGAAACCAAGTAGCATACTTTTTTATATATAGGAAGAAAACTGCAAGGAAAATGCGTTCGTCTGCCGTCCTCCTCACAGGGAACGTTCGCCACATAAGTGACTAGCACCCTTGGTTTTTAACCGAGAGGTCTTGGGTTCGAGTCCCAGGAACTCTCAATTTTGTCCTCCTTCCTTCCTCGCAAAAAAAGGGAAAGAAAATCAAAGACTTGGGAAGGCGTACAGAACAAGCTAGTGTACCAGTAAAGAGACGTTGTCGAGTTTTAGAAAAAAGAGAGACATGCTCCTGTAGCTGGTTCGAATCCAAACCTAGACTATGACTATATATGGTGCTATGCTACTCTGCAAGTAATGAAACTGGCATATCCAACGTTCACTTCTCCTCTTCTCTACTTACTCTGCATAGCATCAGAAGCTCTAGCCACAGCAACCATGTCCGCTGGCTGCTCGTCCACCTGCTCTTCAGTAGGCAACAACCAGATATGCGCCAAGTCGCCACGCGTACCATCGCCTGTGGGTCTCATCACACCCCCGCCGGCACACGCACCGCAGCCGATTGCTCATCGCAACCCGCTGCCGTTGGTATGGTGCCACTGCTGCAAATAACACAGAGTCATCCGTCGCGTCTCAACCACAATCCTCAACCCTGGCCAAGTCTCCTACAAATGCCCGAATCATGGGGTAATAATATGTTGAAGTGTTGTTCTGTTGCTTTCCGTTGCTGATTTTTTTAATAGTTTGGTTGATGATCTTCCAATTTGATTCATGCAGAAAAGGGAAGATTTGTGTGATTTGTATTTCTGGGAAGTTGCTGATGTGGGGGAATGCAACTACGCTGATTATTTGTTTAGCCGAGGAATCCCAATACCAGCAGGTTGGGGTGTTGGACAAGTAACTGAAGGAACGACAGAAGAGGAAGATGCAGAGCAGAAGGTTAAAGATGTAGTTCCTCTGATCATGGCCAAGCAACAGCTGTTGAACGGCCTTGACAGCAATGAGGAGATGAAAGAGCTTGTGAAGATAATGGACAAAATCGATGTGCTCTGTAGGATGATTGTCTCTTTATTTGAAGTGTATGTAGCACTCGTGGTGTATTCAGTGGCTATGACATGAGCACTTTGCTGAAACTAGTAATGAATGAAACCTGTGTAGCAGGCTGGGCGTAGTGTTGTGAACATCTAATGATTTCTATTAACAAAACTCAGGGGGTATCCCCTTTTGCTCATAAATAAATAAATAGCGGAGGCCCTGTCGGGTCAACTTTGTTCTCATTCGAAGACGTCGAGCAAATTGCAGTCCAACAACAAACTATGTCATCAAATTCAAGCTTCACAGCCAAATATGAGTACAACTAAACAACAATGTCATCATGTTTTAGTTGTCATACAATCACCAAACACAAATCAGCATACATAACAAGTGATGTTCTCACAGAAAAATACTAAACAACATGTTCATCAGGTTTCAGTTGTCATAGCAAACACAATTCCACATAGTAGATAAAAAACGTCTTCTGACAGGCAAATACGACAAAAGCAATGTAATCATCATCCGAAGTAGCAGCGTCAACATCTTTGCCATGTATATCAGTCTGAATCGTAATTCCCCACGGTGTCATCTTCTTCTTCGTCCTCAACTTCCTCGAACGTTGGCTTCTTCTTGATCAACTCTTGTATGTCCACAGCAAGACAAGCAATCTTATCGCCGGCGTCATTGACGTGATGGTTCTCAAAGATATTAGGAACATATGTGTTATCTTGTACATCAGGAGCAGTGTAAGCATCATCTTATTGTGCAACTTCATTAAACGAATTTCTCTGCTCAAACATTTGCAATACTCTCTAGTCATCCCTACGTGCAAATGTGTCTTCCAAGAAAAATATCTGTGTTGCTTGATTTGCCAAAATAAAAGGCTCGTTGGTCTGGTACGCCGCCTTGACATTGATGGATTTGAAATAATCATCAGCTCTGGATTTTGCGATCCTGGAAAATAGGTTATACCAATGACAGCACAACAGAACCACACACCGATGATTCTCGAAACTGGAGATATACTGCAACTGAGCAATGTCTGTTATGTTAGCATACATTTCAGTTGTCTCTTTGTCATACGTATCCGTGGTCATGATGGCACTATTTTGTGTCTTCCTGCCTTCATCTCGTGCAAGGGTGTTGTAGCGCACATCTCCAACAACGCAAGATTCATAATGTCTTACCAGAGTATCAGGACCCATTGCTAGTGAGTAAAGGGCATCATCAACTGCCTGCCCATCCTCCAGCATCTTCTTAACCTATGGTTAGAAAATAGACAAGCTGGTCATCTTATGTACTCAATATATTAAAAAAACTGA
The DNA here is from genome assembly GCF_018294505.1 of Triticum aestivum. Classification (NCBI taxonomy): domain Eukaryota; kingdom Viridiplantae; phylum Streptophyta; class Magnoliopsida; order Poales; family Poaceae; genus Triticum; species Triticum aestivum. The sequence continues at coordinate 33,798,085 of NC_057798.1, read as the reverse complement.
CAGTGGACTTCAAAAGCTTACATGGTTCTTGAACCATTTGGCAAATCCTGCCATAACCAGTTTGTCGATGTTTCTTGGATTTTGCGGAAGTAACTCCTCTATGTAGACTGCACAACATAGTGATCGCGTCAAACATCTAAATATATAAGAATGTGCTGCAAGTTTAGTAGATTATGATGTATAAGCTGCAGTACTGCACTTACTTGATATAAGGTAGTATCTCAGGATAGTTATTCAACACATACCAAACCATTTTGTCCAAATCTTTAGGTTTGTCCTCTTGTCGACTCTTCCTTGTAACTCGAACAGAATAATCGAAAACTTTGAGACCGAGATTGTCTTCACCCACCTCTTTGCTAAGCTGATCAGCTGTTTCAATGTATTTTGAGCAGAATGTCAACGCTTCTGTAGCAATGTAGGCCTCTGCAATGGAACCCTCGGGTCTAGCTCTGTTCCTAACATAGCCCTTGAAAGTGCCTAGCCGCCTTTCAATAGGGTACATCCAGCCATACTGTACTGGACCTCTAAGTAGTGCCTCATCAGGTAGATGAACAGCCAAATGCACCATCACATCAAAGAAGGCTGGAGGATATATCTTCTCAAGGTCGCATAGGATAGTTGGTATCTTGTCTCTAAGACGCTCCAAAGCATCTATCCTGATATTTCTACTGCAGAGTTCCCTGAGAATTGTCCCAACTCTGCAACTGCTCTATATAAGTCAGGGCGGCCCAATCCTCTAAGGATAACAGGTAAACCCTTGAAGTAGGACGTGGCAGTCATGAGTTTTCAACCCTTGTACCTTGTTTCCATCTGCACTGACTCTCCTTCAGGGTTGGAAGCAAATCCATGTGGGAATCTCACACGTGACAGGACCTCGCAGAATTCTTTTCTTCTTACCTTGTCCAAGACGTACACAGCTGGTGCCATATCCCGTGGTTTACCTTCATCTTGCACCTGCAAATCCTTTCTGATACCCAGGTGTGTCAAATCAATCCTAGATTTTAAGGTATCTTTCGTCTTGCCTTCAATATTAAGAAGTGTGCCGATAATGCTGTCACATATATTTTTCTCGATGTGCATCACATCAAGATTATGCCACAGATCCAAATCTTTCCAATACTCCAAGTCCCACAAAGTGGACCTGCGGGTAAACAATAATCTCTCTTCTGCCCTGCCACGCTTCCTTTTCCCGCTACCATTACCAGGATGGTTTCCTGGTGTAATATGCCTGACCTTCTCTAATTCCACTTGCAACTCATCGGCGGTGAGCCTCTTTGGCGCATCACGGTTTTCATGCTTTGCATTGAACACATGTCTTCGGTATTTTCTAGGATGCGGCTTGTCCTTGGCAAGGAAACGGCGGTGTCCAATGTAACAGATCTTGCTAAGTATTGCGTATGACAGCGGATTCCTGTCACAGCGAACACATGCATTGTAACCATGTGTCATTCGCCCTGACATAGTGCCCAAAGCCGAATAATCATGGATGCACCAAATTATAATAGCACGCAGAAAGAAATCAGCTGGTGGGCAGCTATATAGGTTTCGAGTGAGAACACCCTTCCATAGCTGTTGAAGTTCCTCCACAAGAGGCTCCATGAACAAATCAAAATCCTTTACAGGACTTTTTGGACCTGGGATGAGCAAGGCCATCATGTAGTTTGATTCTTTGGTGCAGACATTTGGGGGCATGTTGTAAGGGAAAACAAGCACTGGCCACATGCTCTGGTGACCAAATGGGTTAAATCCATCTGAAGCTAAGCCAAGTCTAATGTTTCTCGGGTCAGCAGCAAACTTTTTGTGTTTATCATTGAAGATTTTCCACTCACTACCATGAGATGGATGGCTCATTACATTCTGATCTCTGTACTCCCGGTTCCTAGAATGCCACAGTACATCCTCTCTTGTTTCAGCATCATGAAACAACCTCTGCAATCTTGGTGTAATTGGAAAATGTCTCAGAACATTATGAGGAATCCTCTTCACAGCATCGCCATCTTTCCATCTTGATGATTTGCATTTTGGGCATTCACTTAAGTTGGCATAATCCTTCCGGAACAGAACACAATTATTCTTGCAAACATGGATCATATCCTATCCAATTCCAACTGCACAAAGGAAATTCTTCATTTTACTGTAGGTGTGTGGAAGCTCAGACGCACCTGGGAAAGATTTGCCAAAAGCAGCCAACATCGCATCAAATGATTTGTTGGTCATATGCTCAGATGTCTTCACCTGAAGAAAGGTGACCATAGCTGAGAATACTGACAACTTATTTCCTAGGGTGATAGCAATGTTGCATTGTTCCGACATGCGGGCCCACCGTTTTTCTTCTGCAGGTGAAAGTTCATGGAATGCACGAACATTTCATAGCATTGTTTCAATGTTGGTCAAACTCACTGGCTCCACCACCACCACCTCCTCCTCCTCTTCCACCTGAGCATCAGGCATATCAAGATGGTGATCTGCTGCTTCCATGTAGTCAATAACATTGATGTTCACAACTTCACCAAGATGAACCCCACCTAGTATATGTGACCGACATCCCATATAAGTGTAGATGATTTTGCACAGTTGACTGGGGTCTTGTAACTGAATTCATACAACTGCTACATGGGCAGAGCACATCTGATTTCGGACCATCGTACTCAGCTCTGATAAAGTTCATGAAGTTTTCAACCCCCTCGACATATGCAGCGGAGAATCTTTGAGCAGAAGTTATCCAAGTCGTGTCCATCTGTTAGACATACAAATTAGTTCTTCTACTAGATATTACAGGATAAACATATATGATTTTTTATGAAGTCCAGAAAAAAATACCTAGGTCGATGTCTAAAGCTATGGCAAGATATTTGGTCGAGCAGATCTAAGTATCGAAATATATGTAAAGCTAATTCAGCAAATAGATTTGAGTGCTAAATTATGGCAGGCTGTTTCAGCAGTCAATGAGGCTGAGCACATAGCCATCAAACTATCAAAGGCCATCGCAGCAACAAAGATCGAGTATAAAATGGTGTAGAGCTATTTCACCTAACAGATTGGCTACTAGACCATTGCAATCTACGTCACAATAAATATATGGCAGGATATTTTTGCAACTAATCGGCCTTGGCATGCCATCTCAGCTAAGCAGATTGAGTGCAGAACAGGGAAAGGAAGCTTCTTAAGCAGAGCATATTGACAGTAAACTATTTCGGCAAACAGTGAGATTAACAACGTCTATCGGCTAACATTCAGTGCTACACCGACATGAACGGGGCCTCACTCTAGAATGTGCGTGCCGTGGGAGAAGCTGACCGTCGTGCGTCTCCACACGAACATCACCAACGATGGCGGCACTGACCGTCGTGCGCCTCCACAAGAACGTAGCCAGAGGTGGCGGCGCGGCTAGAGGACGGCAGCCTACGACAGTGTACTGTGGGAGCGAGAGGATCGCCGTGCATCCCCTCGACGAACCGCGGCGCCGACGTATCGACACGGTGGGGAGGGCGGCTTTGGCGGAGCGAATGGAGTGGAGGGGGACGGGGGGGGAGGGGGGTTTGGGGAATATTATTGGCTAGTTGGCCGAAGGGCGGATGAATCGGGTTTGGGGGGAATTTGTGTGTGTGGGGGGGAGGATTTTCGCGCGATGGGCTGGGGGAGTTTGGCACATGGTTGGTTTCTCCAAGTGCAGTCCCACGTGTCAGTGAAGAGGCAAGCCGAAGCGCGTGAGTGCGACAGGAGTGCTGTGAGTGTACCGCTTTATTCCTCAAAAAAAACTAGGTGCTTCGCCCCCTCAAAAAAAATATTGTTGCTTCGCGCGATCCATCGATACTACTACTAAAACGGCGCGGCCGGGTCTTTTCCCGCGTGGTATGCTGGGAGGTTGGCTTAGTTGGGTTTTTTAGGACGAGTAATGCTACACCTACGTAATCCCAGTTATGTAATTAACGTAATGTAAAACGTGTGAGCTGTTGATTGTAGATTGGGGGGAGGGAGGGGCCCACCACCATGAAAATCAGGAGAGGAGAGAGAGTGGAAATTTACGTTAACCCTTTCGTAGGTTCCCGTAGATGTAGAAAGATGTGAAATGCGTGAATGTGTAGTGAACGTACTATTGGAGTGCCTAAGATAATTTGTGTATGTATAGACCCTATGTGTTTATTTTACTTCGCATGTTAGATTTGTCTCGGTTCAATAAAAAGCAGAGTTGGTGATGATGGTGTGCCTGTCATCCTGCAATATCGGTCGTCCGATCTATATCTAACGGATAGGAAGGAAACTATGACAATTTACCCGCACTCCACTCCACATTTGAAGATAAGGCTTTCCCTCGTTCATCCTTTTCTCCCACAAGATCTTGATCTTCCGTGCAATGCACGGGCATCTTGCTAGTACTCCTACAATATGTATATTATTGTGAAAGTTCATATACACTGGCCGAGATTAATGCAAACACGGCAGATTTTCATTACATTTCAAACTTTTATATGACAGAAAAATAAAAGAAACCCGACCCTAAACCTATTCTACGGCCGTACGGCAACGACCGACGTCCTCCATCTGCGATCTCTATGTATGGGGGCGGGGTTCAAGACCCGTGAAGTGAAGGTGCGGTCTTTGGCGAGGAAAAGTAGAACACGGGAGATGGACCGGCCAGTTGGCACACCATGCCCTGCCGCCTCCCATGCCCTACTCATCCTCGGAGGAGTCCCCGACCTCGGCGGTGTCGGACGTTGGACGGCGGCAAGAAGGACGTGTGGCTAACGGTGCTCCCGTCGTCGTCCGCCAGCGTGGCCACCGCTTGTGCGGTCGCGTCCGCGTCCAGCTACGCCTCTATTGCATCGCGAGAGGCGACTTTAGCGAGGGCGGCGACCTCGAGCTTCATCCCCGAAGACAAGCTCTCCGGCAGAGCGTTCGCACTTGCGGTCATGGCAGATGTGGTGCCAGGTAGGAGGACGATGCGCTATGGTGTGGAGGTTAGCTGGGCATTGCCGCTTTAAGTAGCGCATTCCGGTGAGGCCAAGCATCCGGGTGCGTCATTAAGTCGCCGTAGTTGGTTCCTCGGGCACCGAGCCTTTTAATGACGACATACGAACGGACGACATGAATGCAGGCAGCTGGCGCTGGCTGGGAACGCACCGCGCGATGGCGCGAGGAACGAGGGTTTTGGTGTGCCAGGGTATTCAGCTGCGGTCGTGGCAACGTTGGAGATGCCCTTTGCTCACATGCGATCCCCGCATGTCATTGAAAAAGCAAGACGACCCGGCATGGTCTTAGGTCCAGAGGATGCAGTTGGCCGCGCTACACCACTCCGCAGACGCGTCGCGGTGCCCCGTGCATCCTCGACGAGCCGGGTGTTGGGGCGTGTTTGGATTGTGGCCAAAGTGCACCTTATCAAAATTTTGGTCATGACCAAAAGATTGGTCTTTGTTTGGATGGTTGCCATTTTTTTTGGCATGCCAACGAACTCTAGCCAACTCTAGTTCATTTTTCTTGCCAATGTCGGCCAAATTATGGGCAACCAGTACCTCAACCAAAATTTTGGTCATGACCCAAATATTGTTCTTTGTTTGGATGGTTGCCATTTTTTTGACATGTCAATGAACTCTAGCCAACTCTAGTTCATTTTTCTTGCCAATGTCGGCCAAATCATGGGCAACCAATACCTCAACCAAAATTGTGGCTACGCAATGCTTTGATGGGGCAACCTTGGGCACAAACCAAACATACCATTGGTCGTGCCACAGCACTAACGCCACTCTCCACACACTAAAACCGACCATGTCTATCGACGATATGAGCGTGTCGCTCACCACGGTCGTCGTGTCTAGAGGCGGTGCTGGATCTGCGCCCCATTGTTGACCCCAAAGACCCACATGAACGATTGTCGGTGGCGAGGAGGTCGTGGGCCAGCTCCTCCATTGGACTAGTCTGCGCTACGTCGTCACGAGGGTGTGCCCCACATGTCGGTTTCCTTGTTTTCCCGACCATATTCGAGCGCCAGTGCTCCGCATTGCGCATTAGGCCTTTCACTATGTAGGCCAAGCGAGACAACTTATTGTTTATTTGAGCAATTCAAATATAATCATGTGGCGTTTGCTTATTTCTCATTCCACTCCAACCCTCTTCTCCATCGACCATGTCGCCCTCCAGTCGAGTCCATCCTCCCGGATGCCTCATTTGAACATTCTGCCGAGTATCATTCGCATGTACCCACCCTAGTCCTCTTTCAATAGATCTCCGGACCCCGAGATGAGATCGAGAGGGAACGAGTGTGGGCACGTGATACCTAAGGCGGATTCAAAATTTTGAACTGGTGAGCATAGCATCCGCAAATCATATATAAGGGGTATTGAATGTTCGTTTCATTTTTGAACGTACAATATACTCCCTCATATACTTTCTAGTTTACATATAGGTTTTATGTGTAGTCAAAGTATCTCTACTTTGATCAAGAAGGTATCAACATTCAACAACGCCCAATCAATATTGTTAGATTCGTACGTTCTCCTACATTTGTACTCGAGATGGTTTCCAATTTGACTATTGATAAGATTAATAGTACTCCCTCCGTTCCACAACACATGACTTCCATTTATTAAAATATAGATGTATCTAGACATGTATTAGTATATAGGTACATCCATTTTTGAACAAATGAAAGTCAAGTAATTTTGAACGGAGGGAGTACATGAGATGTATAATGTGAAAATTATATCATTGGAAACTCCTTTCACATACGAATTTGACCGTATGCTTTGTGTAAGTTGCATGTCATATATTATTACTCAAACATTTGGTCAAAGTTAGCCTCGAAAAACGCATTAGGCCCTGTATAGTAAATGGATGGAGGGAGTAGTAGTGGAAGTGGATCCTCTGATGTAGGTATCCCTACCTTGCCCTCCTTTTTGGTCACTTACTGGCGGACCCCATGCTTGCTAGGCCCCGCATGTCAGTTACTCAATGGGTTCGGCCACGTCAGGGGATCCTCATCCGTAGTATACTCCCTCTGTTTTTATTTACTCCGCATAAAATGGAGCGAGTGGTAGTATAAGAAATGACGTGGGGGGGGGAGGGGGACGGACGTCGGTTTGCTCTCAACTGCGGTCCCACAAGCGAGCGAAAATGCAAGACGAAGAGCATTCCATTCGGTGAGCGACATGGAGGGTCCAGCGTGCCGGGCTGCAACGCAAACGCGACAAGAGCGATGTACAGTCAAAACCGATTGAACGTTCGTCATCGGAACCACTATTCACACCAGAACCTTCGCTGCTCGGCCTATGCCAGCCACTGCCCTAAAACCACACCAAATCTCCAGCCCATTCCCCCACCTTTCGATCCCCTAGCCCGCATCAAGCATCCCCTAGTTCGCCGGAAAGCCATGGTGCGCCGCAAGATCACTTACTACAAGATGCTGAAGCCGGAGCGCCGCACAGAAATCGCGGCGGCGGTCGGCACCACAGACCTCCGCTCCCAAGCTCGCTTTGTGGCGGGACGATCCCTGAGTTCTCTAGAGCCAAGCTACGAGGAGGAGGAAGCCGATCCAATGTTCATGATGGAGGTCGCGGCGCAGAAGGCCCCCGATGGGTATGAGACGATGGACGTCGACTTCTTGTCGGTGTCCGAGTCCCCCATGGTGCAGGCGCACCAGCGGTTCAACATGGCGATACTAAAGGAGGACCAGGAGGCAGAGCCTCAACTCGACGCAGAGTGCGTGCATGCCGCTGCCATCGAGGCTCTCCTGTAGGCGGAACTGGATGTCGTCAATGTGAACCGGCCGGCGGAGGCTCAACTTGAGGCGGAGCGCGCGGATGCCGCTGCCATCGAGGCCCTCCTGCAGGCGGAACCGAACGTCCTGGACTTGAACCGGGCGGCAGAGGCTCGACTCGACACAGAGCGCGCGGATGCCGCTCTCATCGACGCCCTCCTCCAGGCGGAACCGGGCGTCCTAGACTTGAACCGGACGGCGGAGGCTCGACTCGACGCGGAGCGCGCGGATGCCGCTGCCATCGAGGCCCTCCTACAGGCAGAACCGGACGTCCTCGACTTGAACCGGGCTGTGCTCTCATCCGTGTAGAGCGTCCACACGCTTCTCTTGAACGAGTAGCTGGAGGCCGAGGACAACCACGGTGCGGAGACACACGTCGACAGCTACGGCTGGTTCGCGCCGGCAGCCAAAGACGACGAGGCCGTCTCTTTCCGCGAGCAGTGATAGTTTTTCTTTATGTTGTTGTTTTTATGGATCTTTTGCTGTGTAAAAACTTATATTAGTTATGAAAGTCGCCTGACTTGGGTCAGTCTACCATTTCAGGCGGTTGGATGAATATCCTACGTCTCCTAACCCTTCTTTGTTTCTTCCTCACCTCTTCTTCTTCCCCAACAGACCACCGCACGGGCTGTACGGATACTCCCCAACATGCGGTTGGATAAACATACTCTATGAACGAAAATTATTTGTCAGCGATAGGATGGCTGAGTTTGGTTTGTTAACATGCGACAGCAGGTGTCAGTGAGGGTGTGTTCCCTTGGTTGGGTTTGCGGCGTGTAGGAGCGACTGTGTGAGGGTGCGGTGCGACCCGGCGCGCAGGAGCGACCGTGTGAGGGTGCAGTGCCACCGCGACAGCCGTGCGCAAGTGTACCTCCTTCTCATTTTGAAAACTTTGGGCAAGCTTTGCAAAAATGTGTGGCGAAGTTTGGCAATGCAAGGCCTAGACCCAAACAGGATAAGTACGTACGTACTAGGAGTACTAGTGTTAAAAAAGAAAGGCGGGGTTTTCCTTCGCGGGATTTAATCGATACAAATCCTCGTTTCACGTGTCAATTAATGCATATTTTTTTCTCCAAATACCAAAGAGCTAGCCATCTCACTCCTCATCGCTTGATCAATGCAGCGCCATGCAAACCAACCTTCTCACTTCCGCATGCATGCAGGGGATATTAATGTCCTTGGTTGCTAACCCCATCGATTTTGCCTCGATTACTGTTAGTGGCCCTTTGCAAATTGTAATTTTGATATACTGGCCTTGTGTACAAAAAAATGGAGGTACTAGTAACTATATTTGACTTCCTTCCCCATTGCGGTGACTTCGACGATATCTTTTTTTTGTGGTTTGGCGAAGTGCGTTCGACGTAGAACACCATTGAGGGAGACCACGGTAAGTTGTTCGCAACTGCCGCCTGCAAGCCGAGACAACCGCCTTATTTTCAACCAGGAAGTCTGCTGAACCAAAGGACTAGTACAACTAGGAGTACTAGTGCGGTGAGATGGTTTCTCGAAGAAGACGATGGAGAAGCGGAGTCAGCGAAGAGTGAAATGATGGTTGCTTCTTCCGTGCTTTTGTGTTTTGACGCCTCGCTGCTTTGTGATTTGTGATAGAAGGGACAGGGGAGTAGACTCTGTGCTCTATACTATACTACTAGTACATGCGTCCAAGCATGGGAGAAAGCGGAGAGATGTTGCATTTTTCTATTCCTTCAATCAATCAATCAGGCAGCTTCGGTTCCATCTTTTTGGCTTTGGCAACAACAATGGTTCCCACGATGCCAAAAGCTATTTTCACATTTGGCTACACATTGTGGATTCCCTTAACCGTACCACTTGGTTTTGCTCCTGTGTGCTATCTATACAAATCTCAATTATATTGATCTAAAAAATTATAGAATCAACATTAGTAAAAAGGAGGTGATTTTGCCGCGCGGATGGCGGGGGAGGTTTCTTATTTTCGGTGGACATTGTCCTGGCGGTTTGCTAACATGCGGTCTCGCGTGTCAGTGCTTTACCAAGCCGATCCGCGTCCCACATGAGGCAGAACAACGGCAGAAGCAACACGTGGTTAAGTTGAAGAAGATGACGGAGAAGAGGATTCAGCAACGAGTGAAATGATGGTTGCTTCGTCCCTCCAACTTCTTTTTTTTTAGCTTTATTACTTCGTCCCTCCAACTTAACTGTGGGAAAGGTGCAGCTTTGTGATTTGACGCCTCATTGCTCATTACTATGCCGGCGCCATGACTGGGGTGCTTCACCCCGGCTGCTCTGCACTGTATTCCGGTATGGCACGTGGACCCAGTAGCTTGATGTCCCACATGTCGGTGAAAGGGACTAGAAGATTTATGAAAGCGAGCGCTCCACTCTTACGACGGAGGAGTAGACGACACGACGGCCCAGTGAACTGTCACTTGTACTGTATAGTACTATAGTTTTTCTATTTTGCACGATCCATCGATACAAACCCGATTAAACAGCAAAGGGCGGGATTTTTCCCGCGCGGTAGATGATACTGGCCATACATTTCAAAGGCAATTTTAATGTATGCAAACTGAATAATTATAAGTAACAATATGATATCTAGTAAAACTAAAAACACATATGATTTATTGTGTTAGAGTGTAGTAGTAGTGCTGTAACATGCGAGAACGTGTAGATATGTAGTTTTCGAGGGCCTACAGAGAGAAAAGCATAATACGGTCAACGAACTTTGGAATAAGTTGATTACGATCACTATACACGTTTTGCGGTGATTATACGGTCGCTTGCTCACGGTTCAGCGTCGGATTGCACTCTGTTGACCGGCCAAATAGTCTGCGTGACGCCATGTTGACTAGTTAAATTGACCACGTTCCTTGTGGGTCCCACCTGTCAGTTCGCATAGGAAAGAGGTCAGATAAACACAAATTTACGTAGGCGCGACAAGGCTCCAACCCGTGCGCGGGAATCACCTAGTTGTGTATGTGTCTGTCAGGGCCTGATGTGTGCGCATACACGTGTAGGTTGAGCACTTGAGAGTGAGAGTGTGTGTTGGTCGTGTGGTGTACTGGTGTGTGCATGCATGCGTGTGTGTGCGTGCGTGTGAGTGTTGCGTGCGTGCGTGGCTGCGTGTGTACATGTGAGTTTTGCGTGCGTGCGTGGGTGCATGTGTTTGTGAGAGTGTTGCATGGATGCAGTTCGTGTGCATGCGTGCGTGTGTGTATAATCACCACACCAGCTCCTTTGTGTTAAAACAGACGGCTCAGCATAACAATACAAGGCCACCTTGTCCGCTGTGCCCGCGGTCATGACTTCGAACCACCGTCTAAATATATTTTTGTTGTTTGTTTTCATTCTAACTAGCAAGATGCCCTTGCGTTGCACGTAACATCAAGATGCATTTGTATGACTTGTTTATCTTGTGAGAGAAAAGGATGAACGAGGGAAGGCCTTATTTGCAAATGTGGAGAGGTGTGTGGGTACCTTTTTGCAAAATTGCCATACTATCCTTCCTATCCATCAGATATAAATCGGACGGCCTATATTGCAGGATGGCAGGCACACCATCATCACCAACTCTGTTTTTTATAAGAGTGTATTTTATGTATTTTATAAGAGTGCAGATGTAGAGTAGATACAAGTCAACAGGTGGGGCACGATGGTAGTGAGATAATGTGATGCAACACTAGAGGTGCCACGTGGAGCGTTTAACTGGTCAACTAGTAATGTCATGAGCAAATACAGAGTTGTACGGTGAGCCCGTGACTGTATAGTAACCACTAAACATAAATGGTGACCATAATGAGTGGATTCTGAAGTCCAATGTGCGTATCGTTCTTTCGCTTCAAATACAATGATCGTCATTGCATATATCGCGAGAGAAAGATGAAACATGCGTGAATTTCTGGGGGCTTACTTTTAGAGGACCTGGAGATAGTTTTGTGTGCATACGTGAAAGGGGCGTACAGGGCGGGTATGCGATGGAGAGAGAGATGCTCTTCGTTTCTCTTTATTATGACTAACTTTGTATATAGTATAAAAATATACAAATTCACAGTGCGGAATACATATCATTGTGGGCACCATGCAATGCAAATTAGCATTCGTACTCCTCCATATAACTTTGTAATGTTGTATATATGTAGAAACTCTAAAATAATTTTTTGGCCACACTTTATTCAAAAGGAATGTTGTATGCGAAATAAACATGAAGAGAAGGCTTTTTAGATCAATGGGGTACATGATGTAACATATGTGAATGCGTAGTTGATGCATTTGGCGGGGCCTAGAGAGGTATGTGTGTGTATTACGAGTGGTCTAGAGAGAGAGAGAGAGAGATGAATATGACGTCATGACGAGAGATTCCATTCCCTTGGGTGTGTATATGAAAGGGGGGAGGGAATAGAAGCACCAGGAGAAATTTTCTGTGTGTGTGGTGTTTGTGTTGGTATGTGTGGGTGTGACAAGATAATGAGACATGGGGGCAGATGGTGTGTCACCGTGTGAGGTCTGGTGGGTCGAGGTGAGGCCCTTCATTCGGTTTCGTCCTGCGCCACATTGGTCGGCCCATGACGCATTTAGGAAGACCCATGGATGACTAGTCGTACAAGATAAAGATAGCAGAATTGTGAAGGACTCTGTGTCCACTGACAAAGCCGGCTAGGATTTGTAACCCTAGGTTCTCGGACTAAGGTAACCCCTTTATCTCTGATATTACTATTCATCCAACCTAACTTTAAGGGGCATCCTACAGAATGCTCTGCTAGAATCATACTCGTCGATTAGGAAGAGAGGTGTGAGACAATGCGTGAGAGACATGCCTAAAGATAATGTGCGTACATGAGACACGTAGGCAGGTCCATGTATATAGAAAGGGTCGATGGGGATTGCGCGTGTGTATGTTTGCGAGAGGAAGAGTGCTTGTGATAAAGGTCAGTGAAAACATTTGTAAACGGTTACGAGAGGGAGGGAGGGTAATATCTAGAGCATGTGTGTGAGAAAGACACCTCGGGAGAGAGTGTGTGAGCATGTGTGAGAGACCACCGATGGAGAGTGAAACTACACGTAAAAGACTGCTATACACATTGATTAAAGATATAAATTGTATCCAAATATTAGGATGGGATCATGATATTTGCAATTCTCGTAAGGAGCGGTCATTGATCCATCAGACATCTAGATTCTATCGAATTTGAGCATGTCTATGTTATTAGTCGACACAATTGATCCACATAGTTAGTATTCTGAACTCCAGACAATGCATCGCTTTAGCAATCAAATACAAACGTGAGTATAGTTCATGTTGTGTGTGTAAAGACATTATACATACGAAAGTTACACAATGAACATTATAAATAGCTACCTATGAACTAGCACACATTTGAATTCAACTTAAGGTGGTTTAGAAAAATCTAATTCAACATGAAGTCCATTCAATTATTTGAATTTGATATCATGGCATTCGTAAACCATACCTAAATTATGGGGGCACCAATCTTTGCTCTGATTTTGTACATAATAGCATATGTTGTCGTGTACAAAATAGATTCAAATTTAGCTCCTCCATTCCAAAATAATCGTAGTTATAGGATTTTCAAGTGTCAAAATTTCAAAAAGAAGCGGATAATTTAATGAGGTTTTCAAACATACAAGGTCAAATATAACGTTGTCTATTTAGGTCAATCCTCATAGTTCAAGAGTACTCTAAACGTGAATGCTTGTGTTTCAAAATTTCGAACGAAGCGCCAAAAGAGCCTCTACTCGCCCGAAACCGCGTGAGACCAATGTTTGATAGTACAAGGAAATTACTTTTCTAATAACTCTGACCCGTGAAACCTACTAGCCCGACGTCCAAAGGTCTAAACCGGGGTAGGTTTGTAGCTTCATCTAGACGCCACGCAACCGCCTCCGAAAAACATTCATACACAATGGCCGCCTAAGCACACATGCGCGCGGCCGAAATCGCTCCCGCCCACTATTTGGGACACCCGGGATTACCATCCTACCCCCGACCCGCAGTAGGTCTGAAATTTAAGAGGGGGGCAAAGTTTGTACTTTCCCCAAATTGCAAACAAGCGCGTCCCATCTTATGTTCAAAAAAGCCAAAAAAAAGCGCGTCCCAGACCGAAACATGGTCCCCCCCCACCCGTCTGATTCCCCATTCGTACTCCATGGGCGCCAAAACTACCTCTCCACCAGCCGCGAAACCCCGGCGTCCTCCGTCCGCCACGCCATCCCACCCATCAACCGCCGCCCTCCTCCATCAGGCTGGAGCAGATACCCCGACGTCGGCGTCCACCGCAACCTCAACCGCAACGCCCTCCCCGGCTAGTAGTTGAAGCCGAGGCCGAGCAGTCCGTACACGAGCCAGTTGAACCACGCCTTCCTGCGCCTCACCGCTGCCGCTCCAACTTCGCCACCGTCCACCGCACCGGAGTTGTTCCTGCTACGCCGTCCTTCGCCGCCTCGGATCTGCTTCCCCTCCGCCGATATACGGCCATGGCAACACAGTCAACAATTTGGCCATGGGTTTGTCCAAAATATCGGTTCCCCGGGGAAAAACAAGAAGATCGCTGCGACATATCGACACCAGATTGGCATCCGATACGGGTACTCCTCTTCCCTTATTCGTGCAAATCTTACGTGTCTGCTTGCACGGTATTCACCCCACAGAAGACACTAGTTGACCGCTTCTTCTTCATACTAGATGTTCCTAGTAACTCGCGATGCACAAGGTTTCTCCTCATATACTATTTCACCTTATCTAGAGGTCCGTCGCCCCCCTGAATTACAATTTCTGGCCAGTTGATTCCCAATTAACGGAAGCATTCCCCAGCGTAACAGGCACTAGTACGCCTATTATGCCGGGGAAGCAGCACCTTGGTGTTTGTCTTAGGGGCGTGTGCGGCCTAGATCTACTGGCGCCCGATCTGGAGATTGGAGGTCAACCGGGATTAAAGGGATGGCCTGGGGGCGCTGCCAAGCACGGCGGTGGTGTGAGGTCGAGGGGAGGGCGGGGCGGCGGAGGCAGGGGTCTGGGCCGGTGGTCGCTGGAGGTTCAAGAAAGATCGTCAACAGTGACTGGCGGGAGGTAGACGAAGGCCATCTGCCCCGTTCCTTATAGATCGGACGGTTCATTAAAAAATCGACTGGCCTATTTATTTTCAGTCGACTGTTATCTTAGATATGACCACATGTGGTGGTGTGCTGGAGGAGTACCTGCATTTCCTATGCTCATATATTACAAAATCATATGGAGTAGAATCTAATTTTGTTTGTCATGCAATGTTGTAGAGCTATCATAAGTCTCCTGTCATTTATATTTCAGCCACCTACTATCGGTTACTTTTACAGTGCACTAGTTCTGCACACACTTCACCCATACTCTCACTATTGTGTTTTTATGCAAGGGTATATCAGAGTCTGCCTCGAGGGAAGCAGAAAAGAAAAGAGAGAAGTTGCTCCAACTTGCTACGCGGGTAGGCACGGCACTTTACAGCGCTATAAAGGGTGCAGTATCAGCAGATGGAGACGGTAAACGTAGCTCTGGAGTTGATGACCTCGCTCGCAATGAACCACCATCCCAGGTGCTTGCTTTAACTTCGCGGTGTCATATGTGGTTGCATGTTCCATATGGTGTCTAGCTTGTATTCGAAAGGCCAAAATCGGTCTTTATTAAGATAAGGAAATATATTTTTTACATGAACCACCATCCCGTGAGCACCAGAAGACAAATAGCTAGTCAGGGCACTAGCCAAGCCAGTGACAAGCCCAGCAAAGACGGGCATCACCTGGAAGCCAACTAAAAAGCCGCGATGGTGGCGAAGCTGCCCGCCTCCCACCTGGCTCTCAGGTCCTAGATGATCATGCTCACCACTCTAGCGGGATGTCTAGCTTGTATTGCTTCCAATTTAGTTAAATTGCATCTGCTTAGCTTACACATTATACCTTTGAATATGACATGCCTTTCTGTTTTTGGTACATACTAGTACATCTGTGTATTAACCATGTTCTTACATCAAACTAATGTTCTTGTTTATCCCTCATCAATCACTTATGACGAGGCAGGCAGGAAAGGGGACTACTCCTCATTTAAAGAATGCAGCGTCAGCCTCCCGACATGATTCTCAAGAAACAGAAATGCTAGATGAAGATAGTGAATGTAGCTCTGTAGTTGATTACAACATTTCCCCTACACTAGCATCGCAGGTGCTTGCTCTAACTTGGTAGCGTGATTTGTGGTTGCATGTTGCATATGGTGTCTAGATTGTAATTCTTCCAACCTGGTTAAACTGCATGTGCTAGTCTGCTTAGCTTATATATTATACCTGTTAATGTGACATGCCTTCCTGTATTTAGTACATAGTACATCTGTCTATTAAGCATGTCCTTACATAAAACTATTGCTTTTTTTATATCCCGCATCAATCAATATGATGAGACACCTTTAGTATATGCAGTGCAATATTAGTTGCATCTTTCATATGATTTATAGCATGCGTTGCTTCTAATTTGTTGAAATTCCATTTATGATGGGACGCTTTTAACTTGGCAGAGTCATATTGGTTGCATCTTTCATGTGGTGTCTAGCTTGCATTGCTTCTTATTTGTTGGAATGGTTTCTTCTTAGTTACACAAACAGTTGTGAACGTGCCATGTCGTCCTGTTTTTTGTACATATTCCATCCTAGTATCATGTGTTTGCCTTACATCAAAGTAGTGATTGTCAGTATCATGCATGAATGAGTTCTGAAGAGAGAATTTTATTGCTTTTTCTTGTTGGTTTTACTTGACAATTCAAAATCAATAAAGCGGAAGGAAGTTAGCAAGGCAGCGGATAAAGGTGCTCCTTCCGAATGGAGGGCCTCTACAGTTTCTACTCCTCCACACCCCCAAGATGATTTCCAAGACAACACATGCATAGACACTCAACAAAGTTGTGTTTATGATGAGCACGTCTCCCCTAGTGCAGCATCACCGGTGCTCCCTCTAACTTGGCACTGTTATATGTGGTTGCATGTTATGTGTGATGTCTAGCTTGTATTTCTTCTAATTTTGTTGAATTCCATCTGCTTACTTTACACATTATACTTGAATAAGACACGTGTTCTTATTCTAGAACATACAATATCTGTCTGTCACACCATGTTATTACATCAAATTACTACTGTTGTGTAACCTGCAACAATCACTTATCATAAGACATGTTTGACTTCGGAGTGTGATATAGGTTACATCTCACATTCTTTTCTAGCTTGTACTACTAATTTGTTGAAATGGCACTTATGACGAGACAGTTTTAACTTGGTAGAGTGATATTCGTTGCATCTTTCATATGGTGTATAGCTTTCATTGCTTCTAATTTGTTGAAATGCCTTCTCCTTAGTTTACACATCATAAGCTGTGAATATGCAATGTTGTGAATATGCAATGGCACTAATGACGAGAGACCTCTAACATGGTAGTGTGATGTTGTTTGCATCTTGCATATGATTTATATCTTGTACTGTTTCACATTTGTTTAAACGCCATTTATGATGAGACACTGTTAACTTGGCAGAGCAATATTTGTAGCATCTTTCATATGGTGTCTACCTTCCATTCCATTGCTTCTAATTTGGTGAAATGTCTTCTTCTTAGTTTACACATCGTAGTTCTGGTTATCTCTTCCATCCTGTTTTTCATACATATTACATCCTCCTATCATGTGGTTGTCTAACATCAAAGTTCAGTTCATCTGCATCATGCATCAATTTGTTCTGAAGAACTAAATTGTTATTCGTTTTTCTTGTCGGCTTGACTTAACATGGCACAGAGAAAGAGGAAGAAACACAGAATGGCAGGGAATGAGAAGCGGATGAATCCTGCAGATTCTACTGGTACTGATGGTGCAATAGAAGGTCAAAGTCCAGTAGAAAATTCTACAAACACACCATCCCATGCTACACGAGCTGCAAAAAAGCCAAACAGAAACAAATAACTGCCGCCAAACAAGCAGAGACAGCCCTAGTTCTTGCAACACCTACCACAGTACTACCAGCTACATGACTTACTCGTGCGTCAACTGAGCTAGAAGCACGTTCCCAAGCTCCCTTGCCACCTGACACTACTTCCCAAGAACTCTTGACACAAGACGAGTTGGCAATATCAGATGAACCTTGTGAGCTTCAACAGCAAGAAGGTAGTTGCTGGAGTCAAGCTACAGTTGCATGCTTCTTTATATGTAGTCTCACAGTTTGATGTACACTAACACTTCCTATGTTCGTTGTTGGACTAGCACCTAGGCGCAAGAGGAAACAAACATCAGGGATAATGCTCGATAGGTTAACTAAATCTAGAGGAGGAAGAATGGAGATCCGTTTTGAGGCATGTTTAAAAAGGCCACGTGATGCTACAGAGTCAGCCAAGTTAGTATCAGAGGCAGCGGTTGCAGTTAGGTGTCATGTACGTATCCTCCCAACATGGATTCAGTACAGGAATGACAAAGACGAAACCCAGTTCAACACCTTTCTCAACCATTTATCTGTATGTATGGTTATGTATGGAAACTAGTAATATCGTCTTGCTCTATCCCATACTTTCTAGGTTGCTGATAATGAGACTCCCATAATTTTCAGCAGATGAGGTTCAAGTTGGATAGGCAAGATGATGCAACCAGACAAGCTTGCACCCATGTTTTCAAGTCTGCTCTGCGATAGTATCGGTATAACTTGAGGAAAACTCATGTTGAAGGCAAGGATAACAGTGAACTTTCCCAAACATCTCTAGTGGAAAATATATCGGATGAAGACTGGAGGGGCCTTGTTAAACACTGGTCTGATCCGAAGTATCAGGTACAATATATGTGTGATCAGATCACATGTTGAAGTCCTATTTATGCATGTGCCACACAAATCTATCTTCTTGTAGGTGAACTATTCAAAGAATAAGGCCAACCGTACGAAAGTGAAATTCCAACAGACGACAGGATCTCGTAGCTATATTGCACACTGCGAGGCTCTTGTAATTAGCTGTTGTTTCACTCTTTGCGCTGGACCATATTAGCAGATCTATATTTACTTGTTCGAAATGCAGAGGAAAGCCCGCAAGGACCAAAAAGTACGTGAACCAAATGTTGTGGAAATCTTCAAGGACTGTGACACCAGCAAGAAGAAGGGCATGACTACACCAGTCAAAGCCGTTGTTGTAAGTCCTTAATCCTCATGCCTTTTAACTACTACTTACTCTAACTTGTGCCTTGAACTGCATGGTTTGCAGCCAATGTCTATTACTCTTTTCAATTTTATACACAATTGTCTTATCGTATCATTGCACCTTACAAGGTTTAAAAGAGAGGAGTGATGTCCCTTTGATCTTGACCCGTAATCTAGTTTCGTGCTGGACTTGCCCACACAACGTTACAATTGCCTGTTTGTCTATTCTCAGTTGTTTTGTGATATGAATGATGTCATACTATGCTTACCGTATTATAAACTTCGTGTGACGCCCGAGTATTCATGCTACAGTAATCTCACGTTGATGGTGCCACGTCACCTTTGTCACTGTAGTTAACCACGGGTTAATTCAAAACTGTCTCGAAATTCTAATTCAAATTTATGATCGGGGTTGACTTACGATACCAATAAATTTTAGCAATAAAAGTTTTCAAAAATTAAAACTAAAATGTTCAGGGGTTGGCAAATATTGCATCGGTAATTATCGTGGAGTAAACACCTTTTATAAAAGGTCTAAGTTATTAAAATGAATTAAAACAGAAAAGGAAAAATAAGAAAAGAAAACAAACAAAATAAATAAGGGGAGGGGAAAACCCCCTGGCCAACTGGGCCAATCGACCCATCCGGCCAGCCCACCGGCCCATTCGGCCCCATCACTCCCTTAACCCCCCCCCCCACTCCCCGACCGAACCCTAGCCGACCCCCACTCCTCTCTCCCCCTCCCCACGAACCCTCGTCCCTTCCCCGATCCAGATCGGGATCGGGACGAACCCCCACCCCCCGACGCTTGAACCCCCTCGGATCCCGACCGCCGCCGGTCGTCCTCACCCCCCCTCCTCGCCGGACGCCGTGGCCGCACGCCGTCCCGCCGCGGCCATCGCCAGACATCGCCGTCCCCGTCCTTCACCTCGCCGGAACCACGCCACCCGCCGGAACGCCCCGTCGCCGCCGAACGCTTCCTCGCCCTCCTCCTCGCCGGTCTTCCCCGGCCGCCCCCGAGCCCGCTGCCCCCGAACCCCTACTCCTCGATGTAAGCACGCGCCCCTCCCCTCTCTCCTTCGCCCGCGACCGCGCGAGCCCCGCCATGGCCGCGCACGCCGGCCCCCACCGTGAGCCTCGCTCCCTCCCCTCTCCTTCCCACGACCCCGTGGCGCTCCCGCCGCTGCCCACCGCTAGGAGGCCTCTCCTCCCTCGCCGGACCGCCTCCACGGAGCCCCTCCTCGCAGCCATCGCCCGGCGCTGCCTCGCCGTCGCCCCCGATCCTTCCCCTCCGACCACGTCGCCTGCGTCGCCATTACCCTACCGCGTGCGCCCCCGACGCCCTAGCGGGCCGCGGTGCGCTCGCCCGACGCGCCCCGCCGCACCGGTTGCTGTCGCCGGAAACGGCCGGCCGACGAGCCCCGCCGTGGCCGTCGGTGCGCTCCAGCGCCCGCACACCCGCGCCCATTCGGGCTAGCACTCACGCGCCCGTTTACCCGCCCCGTTTGGCGCCTGTGCCACTGAACGCCGGGGCCCACACCCTGGAAGAATTAGAATAAAAAATGTATATTAATTAATTAGATAATTAATTAACTTAATTGATCAGGTTTAGTTAATCAAATCAAACATTAGTTAACCTGATTAACTAATTAAACTGATTAATAGGTTAATTAGGATAATGTGCCAATGACATGGGGGTCCCACCCCAGAAAGTTAAAAATAATAATAATAAAAATAATAAAAATAAAAATGCTAATTAATTAATTAATTAACTAAGTTGATTAACTTAATTAATCATGTTTAATTAACCTAATTAATCTGTTAATTAAACTAACTAGGTTAATTAGTTAACAGTCACTGACTAACGGGACCCACTTGTCAGGTTGACCAAGTCAACTCTGTTGACTGCTGACGTCAGCATGACATCATGCTGACGTCATAAATCCATTTTCCGAAATAATTAAATAATTAATTAAATTTCAGAAATTAATAAAATCTTTAGTAAATCATATCTTTTAATCCGTAACTCGGATTAAAATATTTTCAACATGAAAGTTGCTCAGAACGACGAGACGAATCCGGATACGCAACCCGTTCGTCCGCCACACACCCCTAACATATCAAACTCGCAACTTTCCCCCTCTGGCTCCTCAGCCCGAAAACACGGAACACCGGGAATACTTTCTCGGATGATTTCCCCCTTCGCCAGCATCACCTCATACTGCGTTAGGACACACCTAGCACCGCTCTTTGTCATGTCTTGCGTCGTCTTGCTTATGTTTGCACTATATTTATTGTTTCTTCCCCCTCTTCTCTTCGGTAGACTACGAGACCGACGCTGCTGCTGCCCAGTTCGACTACGGAGTTGACGACCCCTCTCTCTTGCCAGAGCAACCAGGCAAGCCCCCCCCCCTTGATCACCAGATATCGCCTACTCTTCTCTATACTGCTTGCATTAGAGTAGTGTAGCATGTTACTGCTTTCCGTTAATCCTATTCTGATGCATAGCCTGACCTTGTTGCTACATCTGTTGATACCTTACCTGCAATCCTAAATACTTAGTATAGGATGCTAGTTTATCATCATTGGCCCTACATTCTTGTCAGTCTGCCTTGCTATACTATTGGGCCGTGATCACTCGGGAGGTGATCACGGGTATATACTATACATACATACATACTATACAGATGGTGACTAAAGCCGGGTCAGCTCGAAGAGTTCCCGCGAGTGATTCACGGATTGGGGGCTGAAAGGACCTTTGTCCCGACGGCCCTCTGTGTGGATCTTTGTGGCGGAGCGACAGGGCAGGTTGAGACCGCCTAGGAGAGAGGTGGGCCTGGCCCTTTTCGGCGTTCGCGGACACTTAACACGCTTAACGAGATCTTGGTATTTGATCTGAGTTGGCTATGAGCCTATAAGCACTAACCATCTACGCGGGAGTAGTTATGGGTATCCCGACGTCGTGGTATCAGCCGAAGCACTTCAGACGTCAGCGACGGAGCGGCGCCGCCGAATTGGACTGGAACGCCACTAGGCTAGGTCTGCTTTCGGCCGCGTACGCAACGTGCAGGTGTGCTATGGGCGATGGGCCCAGACCCCTGTGCGCTTAGGTTTAGACCGGCGTGCTGGCCTCTCTGTTGAGCCTAGGTGGGGCTGCGACGTGTTGATCTTCCGCGGCCGGGCATGACCCAGGAAAGTGTGTCCTGCCAAATGGGATCAAGCGTGCTGGGTAAGTTGGTGCACCCCTGCAGGGAAGTTAATCTATTCGAATAGCCGTGATCTTCGGTAACAGGACGACTTGGAGTTGTACCTTGACCTTATGACAACTAGAACCGGATACTTAATAAAACACACCCTTCCAAGTTCCACAGATAACCCGGTGATTGCTTTTCTACAGGGCGACGAGGAGAGGATCGCCGGGTAGGGTTTATGCTACGCGATGCTGCCTGGAGATGCTACTTGGAGATGCTACTTGGAGATGCTACTTGGAGGACTTCATCCTACTCTCTTCTACATGCTGCAGGACGGAGGCTGCCAGAAGCGTAGTCTTCGACAGGATTAGCTATCCCCCTCTTATTCTGGCATTCTGCAGTTCAGTCCACTGATATGGCCTCCTTACACATATACCCATGCATATGTAGTGTAGTTCCTTGCTTGCGAGTACTTTGGATGAGTACTCACGGTTGCTTTCTCCCCCTTTTTTCCCCTTTCCTTTCTTTCTGGTTGTCGCAACCAGATGCTGGAGTCCAGGAGCCAGACGCCACCTTCGACGACGACTCCTACTACACTGGAGGTGCCTACTACTACGTGCAGCCCGCTGACGACGACCAGGAGTAGTTAGGAGGATCCCAGGCAGGAGGCCTGCGCCTCTTTCGATCTATATCCCAGTTTGTGCTAGCCTTCTTAAGGCAAACTTGTTTAACTTATGTCTGTACTCAGATTTTGTTGCTTCCGCTGACTCGTCTATGATCGAGCACTTGTATTCGAGCCCTCGAGGCCCCTGGCTTGTATTATGATGCTTGTATGACTTATTTATGTTTTTAGAGTTGTGTTGTGATATCTTCCCGTGAGTCCCTGATCTTGATCATACACGTTTGCGTGCATGATTAGTGTACGATTGAATCGGGGGCGTAACAAGTTGGTATCAGAGCCATCTGCCTGTAGGAATCCCCCTTCCAACTCCTTGGCCAAAGTCGAGTCTAGACTTTACAAAACTTTTACTAACATGGCTGTGCGGCCCATGGGCCCACGTCACCATTGGGTGGTATTAGGATCTTTTACTCCTCGACCTTTACTCTGGGATTCTGAACTCTCTTCTATTCGGGTTAAACGATTTTGCTAAAAACAAAACTAACTTTAGGTTCTCGCAAGTACTTTTTCCCGGAGAGCCCCTCACTTCAGATGATCGCCTGCTACATCGGAAGATTCTGAAGATACTCTCTGATGTTCTCTCGAGACTTTGTGCCCATCACTTTTGCTATTCCTGACCACCGATAAATCCGTATGGATAACTACTTACACTTGCCATTCATACGACCATCCCCCATTGATCTTGTTATTACAAGATACCCCGAAGTTTTGTTTACTGTTCCGAAAATACTTTGTGCCTACTGCCTAGCAGTTCTTTGCCACATGAATACCCCTTCAAATAAATCCTCGCACTTGTCGAGTATCCGCTCATCCCCAGTTGTTCATGTGTTTCACAAAAGTCTTCAAAATACTATTCGTTCTTCCGAAAATCCTCTGGAGCCTTTGGCTCTTGAAATTCTTGCTTGCTTGCATTATGGTTAAACCCATAAGTCTCGTAGTCTTATTGACATTCCTTGTCATTATCATTTTGAGTCTGTTGACTCAATATGTTTGCGAATACCCGCAATCATCATTGATCCTTATAAATTACCTTTCCGGCTGAGCTTCCATTCTTTTAACTGGAATTGGTTCTCGACCAATCCAATTGTCGTTGATTGTACCCTAAGGCTATTCAACTTATCCATCCCTAATCAGAGCATTGCTTTTGATCCCTTGATTTGGAAATCATAATTCCTTTGCATTTGACAATTGAGTTAGTCAGTTGTTTCTATAATCTGATCTCCTTGCATTCTTCTTCCTCTAGTTGAGTATCGATACTCGTATCAGATCCTTTGTGGACCACCAAGTCCTTTGTTGGATTGTTATCCGACAGTGTCCTTCACATTTGATCACCTTGTGAGTTCTTCCCCTGATACATAATGCCTTTGTTAAGTTGTATCCTCTGCTTGGCCAACCATGCTCTGCTTTCGGGCTTGTGTTATTTACTCTTGAAACTTGTGGTATATGTTTCTAAGAAACCCCTATGGGTTGAACATATGCCTTCTTTAAACCGTGTGAACCCGAAAGTTTTCACGAGTCATACTCTTCTGGTGCTTCACCAGATAACATTTCAACACTGCAACTTCATCGAACGTGAGAAGTGAATGAAAGGTTATGCATTGGAGAAGTGGGAGTCGACCTTGAACTTGTGTTCATGCCCATGGACACGATGTAGATCTTATCATTAAAGCTTCTCTTAAATAAATTATTCCTTTGGTATAAGTTCATCTTATATCTAGGATCTAGCCTTTTGCAACCGTGGTTCCGACCATGATTGTTCTTCTTTGATCTCATTTCTCGGACAAGTTAAAACAATTGTCTTCTATGGATCAATACACCAGTCCAACCTTTACTTTGATCTTGTGTCGAGTATTACCCCCCTGGTATCTCGAGATTATCATGGAACTGCATAACTTTTTATGAGTTCTTCATCAAGTGCTACCTTCCCACTGATTCCAATTTTTCGCGGGCTCTGAGTTATTGAACACTCAAAGACACCGATAACTGAACCGAGTCCGCTCTTCGGTTCAACAACTCTTCAGTAAGCTTCTATAAGTACGAGTTTGTACCCGATCACGCCATTCCTAGCCTGTTTGGCTATATCATTGTCGTGACGATTCTAACTGTGCTACCTGGTTCTTATTCTTAGAGCACCAATTTTCGATGATGAACTAACCTTACGTCGATCCTCATCGTCATATCATTTCGCCTTGAACAACAAGCTTGGTTTCGAGTTTGTGTCGTACCCTTGGTTACAATAACCTTTCACTTCATCATTACTTGACTTGATGTCGTTACCGATCGATTACATCTTCATGAACTCTCGCGACAAAGGTGTCGTGATCATCAACATTCTGAGCTCATCCAGGATATCAATTGAATTCATGATGAGAAATACCATCCTTGCACTCGATGAATTGTATTATCGTCGACCACTTTATTGCCCTCCCACCAACACAAGCTTGTTCATGTTTGGTGTTATACCTTGAGTTCCTTGCTATCCAGCAATTGTTCTTCTTTACCTTGGAGTATTACCATCCTTTATGTCAAGAATGTTCTGAGATTTGTTCCACCTCTTGAGAATTCTTGACATAGAATTACTTCTCACCATCACCATTCTTTCTTGGTTCCCGTGTTAATTCCAACAAGTGAACGGTGTTGTTTGGATTCTTTCCTTCTAACAACCCTATTTTTTTTTGAAGTTAATGGTCGAAAGTTCATTCTTAGGCTATTGACTATTGAATCACCATTCTGACATTGGTCGTGCAACCCAACCCATATTTCGGGTGCACCTTTCAACCAATGTTTAATTATGTATGTTTTCCTCGAGCATATCCCATTATATCGTTTAATCTGAAAAATGTTATCCCCTTATCCACATAATTGTGGAGATCCATCTTTTGGATACCT
The DNA here is from genome assembly GCF_018294505.1 of Triticum aestivum. Lineage (NCBI taxonomy): Eukaryota > Viridiplantae > Streptophyta > Magnoliopsida > Poales > Poaceae > Triticum > Triticum aestivum. Next base: position 33,772,409 of record NC_057798.1, on the reverse strand, counting down.
CGTTGAATTATCGCTGAGTCCATCAGCCACCTCATCATCCTCTCCTTGGGTTAATGATGAACTCTTGTTAACGGAAATCACTTCTTAGTTCATTTCCCGAGAATCTTACAGTGTCATCCTGTCAATTTGTGTTGCACCTTTCTTCTCAGGCATCCTGAGCCCGAGGTATCCTGACACCCATCATATCTGAATCTCCATCAGGTATGATGGTTGGAACATATTTTCAAGAGTTATAACATTGGTCCTTTGATGACCCGGTAACATGATGTCATGCCTAGCACCCCCCCCCTGGGTGGAGGATCTATTATTGTAGTATCCTTTTTAGCAAGTTTAGCCATTCTTCCCCGAGGAAATTGTAAGACTTATCCTACAAGTTGTTCCTAATGGATCCTTCCTATATCCAAAGTCTGACCTTTTGCTTGAAGACCATGTCAATGCTATCTCGAAGCATGTCTATGGTACTCCAATTTTCAACAAGAACATTTGAAGCCCAATGTTAAATGTTTCCTGCTCAATTATCCAAACACCGCTGTATGGGTAATATCATGAAATTTCTCTCCCCTACCTAATGAGTTTTCTACATAATATCCTGTCATGGATATCATGCTCTGCTTGTCCTTGGGAAGGATATACCCCTGTTATACGTGTTTAAGCACATTTTCATTCCCATTGTTTTGTTCAAACTTACTTGTAAACTACTTAACCGAGCAGTGGTAATCCCCTGCTTAGGTAAACACCTCGGTGTACCTTCCTCTCTGGTGTAACCCTATTTCTACTGTTGATGACTTCCGGTAACCGCCGATGGATGAGAACTTTGCCTATTGGTCCGCCTCGTTCAACGAGCAGGAAAATGGTTCTCTTCGTCCCTCGCCCTTGGTACCGACGTTGTTGCCGACATAACTGACAGGCTATCCTCTGACATGCCTTGCTTACATGATCGTGCAAGACGTTACCTCCCTTCCTACTCTTAACCCACATGGTGGGCCCATAACCCACAGGTCCCAGGATCGAAACCTGACTCTCCTACACCCCCTGTTTCCAAGGTGGTTCCTCACGCGTGACCTCGTATGTAATTCACGAGCCACCTTCAGGTCTGATATCGGACACAATACTTATTCCGTTGTTTTGACCCTTTCACGCCCTATTACAGGCATCGAACGATTGCCTGCCCGCTCGAAACTTTCCAGGTTACCTCCTTACTTTGCTCTCGATAATTTCTTAGGATTCGATTCGAGAGTTACTTTCCGCCACCTTCCTCGATGTTGTCGACCCGATAGTCAACCTTGCCGACGTTCATTCTCTCGGAATAACCCCGCCTTATTCTATCATAAGTACGATGGAGATCTCGAAGAAAGGATGGCGAGTTGATCATGCTGATTTGAAGCAGAGAAATGAAGACATCAATGAAAGGGATCAACCTCTTCGAAAGGACAACCAAGACCGAGAAGGCTCGTTAGGTTTCTTGCTACCAGCAACCCCCCCCCCTACCCCCCTGCTTAAATCTCGGGACGAGATTTCTTGTAGTGGAGGAGAATTGTGACGCCCGAGTATTCATGCTACAGTAATCTCACGTTGATGGTGCCACGTCACCTTTGTCACTGTAGTTAACCACGGGTTAATTCAAAACTGTCTCGAAATTCTAATTCAAATTTATGATCGGGGTTGACTTACGATAGCAATAAATTTTAGCAATAAAAGTTTTCAAAAATTAAAACTAAAATGTTCAGGGGTTGCCAAATATTGCATCGGTAATTATGGTGGAGTAAACACCTTTTATAAAAGGTCTAAGTTATTAAAATGAATTAAAACAGAAAAGGAAAAATAAGAAAAGAAAACAAACAAAATAAATAAGGGGAGGGGAAAACCCCCTGGCCAACTGGGCCAATCGACCCATCCGGCCAGCCCACCGGCCCATCCGGCCCCCTCACTCCCTTAACCCCCCCCCCCCCCCCCCCACTCCCCGACCGAACCCTAGCCGACCCCCACTCCTCTCTCCCCCTCCCCACGACCCCTCGTCCCTTCCCCGATCCAGATCAGGATCGGGACGAACCCCCACCCCCCGACGCTCGAACCCCCTCGGATCCCGACCGCCGCCGGTCGTCCTCACCCCCCCTCCTCGCCGGACGCCGTGGACGCGTGCCGTCCCGCCGCGGCCATCGCCAGACATCGCCGTCCCCGTCCTTCACCTCGCCGGAACCATGCCACCCGGTGGAACGCCCCGTCGCCGCCGAACGCCTCCTCGCCCTCCTCCTCGTCGGTCTTCCCCGGCCGCCCCCGAGCCCGCTGCCCCCGAACCCCTACTCCTCGATGTAAGCACGCGCCCCTCCCCTCTCTCCCTCGCCCGCGACTGCGCGAGCCCCGCCGTGGCCGCGCACGCCGGCCCCCGCCGTGAGCCTCGCTCCCTCCCCTCTCCTTCCCACGACCCCGCGGCGCTCCCGCCGCTGCCCGCCGCTCGGAGGCCTCTCCTCCCTCGCCGGACCGCCTCCATGGAGCCCCTCCTCGCAGCCATCGCCCGGCGCTGCCTCGCCGTCGCCCCCGATCCTTCCCCTCCGACCATGTCGCCTGCGTCGCCATTACCCTACCGCGTGCGCCCCCGACGCCCCAGCGCGCCGCGGTGCGCTCTCCCGACGCGCCCCGCCGCACCGGTTGCTGTCGCCGGAAATGGCCGGCCGACGAGCCCCGCCGTGGCCGTCGGTGCGCTCCAGCGCCCGCACACCCGCGCCCATTTGGGCTGGCGCTCACGCGCCCGTTTACCCGCCCCGTTTGGCCCCTGTGCCACTGAACGCCGGGGCCCACACCCTGGAAGATTTAGAATAAAAAAATGTATATTAATTAATTAATTAGATAATTAATTAACTTAATTGATCAGGTTTAATTAATCAAATCAAACATTAGTTAACCTGATTAACTAATTAAACTAATTAATAGGTTAAGTAGGATAATGTGCCAATGACATGGGGGTCCCACCCCAGAACGTTAAATAATAATAATAATAAATAATAAAAATAAAAATGCTAATTAATTAATTAATTAACTAAGTTGATTAACTTAATTAATCATGTTTAATTAACCTAATTAATCTGTTAATTAAACTAACTAGGTTAATTAGTTAACAGTCACTGACTAACGGGACCCACCTGTCAGGTTGACCAAGTCAACTCTGTTGACTGCTGACGTCAGCATGACATCATGCTGATGTCATAAATCCATTTTCCGAATTAATTAAATAATTAATAAAATTTCAGAAATTAATAAAATCTTTAGTAAATCATATCTTTTAATCCGTAACTCGGATTAAAATATTTTCAACATGAAAGTTGCTCAGAACGACGAGACGAATCCGGATACGCAACCCGTTCGTCCGCCACACACCCCTAACATATCAAACTCGCAACTTTCCCCCTCCGGCTCCTCAGCCCGAAAACACGGAACACCGGGAATACTTTCCCGAATGATTTCCCCCTTCCCCAGCATCATCTCATACTGCGTTAGGACACACCTAGCACCGCTCTTTGTCATGTCTTGCGTCGTCTTGCTTATGTTTGCACTGTATTTATTGTTTCTTCCCCCTCTTCTCTTCGGTAGACTACGAGACCGACGCTGCTGCTGCCCAGTTCGACTACGGAGTTGACGACCCCTCTCTCTTGCCAGAGCAACCAGGCAAGCCCCCCCCCCTTGATCACCAGATATCGCCTACTCTTCTCTATACTGCTTGCATTAGAGTAGTGTAGCATGTTACTGCTTTCCGTTAATCCTATTCTGATGCATAGCCTGACCTTGTTGCCACATCTGTTGATACCTTACCTGCAATCCTAAATACTTAGTATAGGATGCTAGTTTATCATCATTGGCCCTACATTCTTGTCAGTCTGCCTTGCTATACTATTGGGCCGTGATCACTCGGGAGGTGATCACGGGTATATACTATACATACATACATACTATACAGATGGTGACTAAAGTCGGGTCAGCTCGAAGAGTACCCGTGAGTGATTCACGGATTGGGGGCTGAAAGGACCTTTGTCCCGACGGCCCTCTGTGTGGATCTTTGTGGCGGAGCGACAGGGCAAGTTGAGACCGCCTAGGAGAGAGGTTGGCCTGGCCCTGTTCGGCGTTCGCGGACACTTAACACGCTTAACGAGATCTTGGTATTTGATCTGAGTTGGCTACGAGCCTATACGCACTAACCATCTACGCGGGAGTAGTTATGGGTATCCCGACGTCGTGGTATCAGCCGAAGCACTTCATACGTCAGCGACGGAGCGGCGCGCGCCGAATTGGACTGGAACGCCACTAGGCTAGGTCTGCTTTCGGCCGCGTACGCAACGTGCAGGTGTGCTATGGGCGATGGGCCCAGACCCCTGTGCGCTTAGGTTTAGACCGGCGTGCTGGCCTCTCTGTTGAGCCTAGGTGGGGCTGCGACGTGTTGATCTTCCGCGGCCGGGCATGACCCAGGAAAGTGTGTCCGGCCAAATGGGATCAAGCGTGCTGGGTAAGTTGGTGCACCCATGCAGGGAAGTTAATCTATTCGAATAGCTGTGATCTTCGGTAACAGGACGACTTGGAGTTGTACCTTGACCTTATGACAACTAGAACCGGATACTTAATAAAACACACCCTTCCAAGTTCCACAGACAACCCGGTGATTGCTTTTCTACAGGGCGACAAGGAGAGGATCGCCGGGTAGGGTTTATGCTATGTCATGCTGCCTGGAGATGCTACTTGGAGATGCTACTTGGAGATGCTACTTGGAGGAGTTCATCCTACTCTCTTCTACATGCTGCAGGACGGAGGCTGCCAGAAGCGTAGTCTTCGACAGGATTAGCTATCCCCCTCTTATTCTGGCATTCTGCAGCTCAGTCCACTGATATGGCCTCCTTACACATATACCCATGCATATGTAGTGTAGTTCCTTGCTTGCGAGTACTTTGGATGAGTACTCACGGTTGCTTTCTCCCCCCTTTTTCCCCTTTCCTTTCTTTCTGGTTGTCGCAACCAGATGCTAGAGTCCAGGAGACAGACGCCACCTTCGACGATGAGTCCTACTACACTGGAGGTGCCTACTACTACGTGCATCCCGCTGACGACGACCAGGAGTAGTTAGGAGGATCCCAGGCAGGAGGCCTGCGCCTCGTTCGATCTATATCCCAGTTTGTGCTAGCCTTCTTAAGGCAAACTTGTTTAACTTATGTCTGTAGTCAGATTTTGTTGCTTCCGCTGACTCGTCTATGATCGAGCACTTGTATTCGAGCCCTCGAGGCCCCTGGCTTGTATTATGATGCTTGTATGACTTATTTATGTTTTTAGAGTTGTGTTGTGATATCTTCCCGTGAGTCCCTGATCTTGATCGTACACGTTTGTGTGCATGATTAGTGTACGATTGAATCGGGGGCGTAACACTTCGTCTCTTTATCCTTAGCCCTCAATACAATGTGAAGAAATAGACAATACATTAGCGATGGTACATGGTCATATGTTTGGAACCTAGTTTTATTTTGTACTTTGCAATAAAATACAACTAATATTTTACATGGGTTCACCAGAATAAGTTCTGTATATAGACCAAAGCTATTTTGTTCGGTTTTGCTGCCTCCTTAATATCTTCTGTTCTGGTACTACTAATGTAAAACCTCAACTTTTCAGCGAGCTATGGAAAAAATGGTGGAACCGCCACCTTCTGAAGGTGGCGAGGCAACTATAACCGCAATGTCAGCTCTTGCTGCAGTGGGTCAGTACCTGTCCACTAACAGTGCCAAAAGCACGTTCCTGCATAATACTGGGTTGGTTGTTAAGACAATATCGTCCAAACTGCCTCATGATCAAGATATGCAAGCTCAAAGCAATGTTGTATCTACGCTCCAGACACAAGTCCATTCCCTAACAGAGACCCTTTGTGAACAAGGAGAGACATTGTTCAATGTCTTCATGATATGCATGGTTTTGAAACCAGACTATCATACATTTGCTATGTTGTTCAGGAGCCTAGGGAAATGAAGGCGAGGGTTATGGTGCTCCATCATACAATACAGCATGAGAACGTAACAGTCAGGTCAAATGAACTGAGCTTCTGAACTTCTGGTGGTGCATTTATCTGCTAGACTATTAAGTTTTATGCCAACCTTCATTTTGTTATATAGTTGTAATTTGTTTTGGTGCGATACAAAAATAATTCTTAACGTGCAGCCACCGGCTGAATAAAACAGCAAGCCATTTTTGTATAGTGTAGGTTGTTCCCTATATTTGCACTGGTGGCGATCTTTGATGTCGAGTGGATGTAATCTGTGCAATTGCCTTAATAGCCTAGGGTTAGTTTCGGCCTTATTTATTTCCTAGTCTTCTTTTCCCTGGTTTTCTAGTGGCCGCAACTACCATGGGCCATATAAGGGCCGTAGGATCCATGGGTCTCCTACGGGCCATCGATCAATGGGCCTCCAACAGGGCCGTAGAAGAATTGGTCGGCCTCGGGCCGTCGGATAAATGGGTCTACATGGGTCGTAAACGGGCGTAATTGGTATCGCCCCAGCATGGTAACGGGCCGTTAACAGGTCATAGGACAGCAAAGGCTTAATTCTGTCAGAGGCATAACGGGTCGTTAATGGGCTAGAATATAGGACGGGCTGGAAACGGCGCAACAGGTTAACAGCCCAGAAACGGGCCGACTCTTGCCATGGGCCGAATTTGGCCCATTAGGGTAACAGGCCAGTAACGGGCCGACTCTTGCCATGGGCCGAATTTGGCCCATTAGGGGAACAGGCCAGAAATGGGCTGACTCTTGCCATGGGCCAAATTCGGCCCATTAGGGTAACAGGCCAGTAACGGGCCTACTCTTGCCATGGGCCGAATTTGGCATGTTAGGGGAACAGGCCAGTAACGGGCCAGAAGAAATCGAGGGTCGAAAAGGAGCCCGAGAACGTATGGGACGTCAATAGGCCGAAAGCTAACACGGGTTAGAAACGGCCCATGTAAATCACGGGCCGTTAATGGGTACAAAGAAAATTACTGTTCATTATGGGCTAGAGTCACCGTGGGCCTGTAAAGGGCCGAAAGATACGAAGGCCTCATATGGGCCGAAAGACATCGTGGGCCATACATGGGTCGAAAGTGAAATGGGCTAGTGTTATATTCGACGGCCCACATGACGTTGTTGGGCCGATTTCCTTCAGGGCCTAACGGGCCGTGAGTTAACGGGCCGTAAAATGGGCTATTTGCGATGAGACCGTTAACAGGCTTTTCATGGGCCAGCCTGTTAACTTTTGACCAAGTCAAACAGGCCGGCTTTGTATGCTAAATGGGCCAATGGTGGGCCATGGCACGTGTCGACATATCATAGGCGCCTATGTGACCAACTGACAAGCTAACACGTGTTTCGTCCGGCCAATAAGAATTTTACATGTGGAAATTTCCCATTGGTCGGGGCTGTTAACGGGTTATCAGATCCAAAACCCGACCCGATATTTAACGGCGTTCCGTTATGGTGGATGCCACGTGTCGGTCACTCTTGACGAAAGCACTTCTGTGACGCGCGATTTATCATCATGGAAGTGGACACTTCCGTGATGATAATTTTGGTAATGTCATGCAACACTTCTACGACAACACAGGTATGACTATCTTGATTCTCTCATAAATTTGTCATGGATGTACATGCATGACAAAAAACGCGACCTACTGTGACAAACATGTATCATCACAGAAGTGTATTTTTTTGTAGTGATGTCATGTTCGAGTGACAAGTCTATTAATTATAAACAATTATGTGTTTTGATTATAGAGGCTGTTTTTTCTACTTTTGCCTGAAAGTATTATAATGTCTCCTGTGTGGCTGTTTATGTATGCATACAATGTGAAAGTTAGCAGTCGTTGGCTTCAGCCCCCATGCATGTAATGCGGGGGCGTTCGAGAAGATATGCGTGAACACACTTGATCCAACGTCTTGGTCCATTAAGGAGGTGATCGCACGTCGAACCAGGCAACCGAACTATATAGCTGTAACACTTTCACTTAGCCATATGAGTTTGAAAGATGGGGCTACTATGTAGCCCATTGTACTTCTGCGTGCATCCGGATACGGTGCGCGTACTTGACCGGGAAACCGGTCCTTCGTTAATGCGGAGGAATCCTATAGATTCCGATGAGTCCTCGAGTGGTTGACCAGTCTCTCGCTGTATCATGATAGTCAGTTTTCGGCTTTCTCTACTGAGGTGCTCCTCCAGAATAACCAGGGCACAATCGCAATAGTTCTCCTTTGGCTGCCTTAGCCGATAGAACGGAACGTAAGGCAGCAAACCCAGGAGTCGGGCTAACCCAACATTTGACCAAAGACATGATTCGGAGCTGATGCATATAAGGCCAAACTCGCAAGGCCGAACACTCTCGTAGGTATTCGGACTTTATAACATATACTGGGCTGAATAATGCCCTTAACCCTGTAATTCCAGGTACGTGCATTGATCTGTCATGGCGAAAAGCCTATAACGCCAGTGTCCCTTAGGGGTGTATGAAATGCCCATGGGATGTCAAGCAACAAAAGACAGTAAAGAAGGTTTACACAGGGTCTTAATCTAAAAAGAAACCTTTGAGCGGGGCCCTGCTGCACGTCTGCGCCTTTGTCTCCGTTGTGCCGTATCCTGGAAGGGTGTCGCACGAATAATGTCTATAAAAACGAAAACTCATGAAGAAAAGAGTAAGCGTGCGAAAAGTTAGTTATTCTCGATGGATGTTCGAGATACGAGATATTTGCCTATTAAAGAGGCAAGCCGAATTGTGGGCTTTGTTATGTGTTGACAGCCCCTAGTAGCATTTATGGGGATATATGTATAGCACCTAGCCGGGGTTTATCCGGGCTATTGTTGATGGTGGTGCACCGGACTCGTCTAGCCGTGTCCGTGGTCTGAACGACCGATCATGCATTCTAGTGGGAGAGGCCGCCTAGAGTCCGGCAGCTGGAGCTGCCGCATACTGCTTTGTGTTTCCGCTAACCGTTATGATGCCATGTGGACCGGGAATCTTAAGTTTAAGGCAGGCGTAGTTCGGTATTGCGTTAAAGCAAGCAAAGGCCGTTCTTCCGAGTAATGCATGACAATCGCTGCTAAAGGGAGCGATGTTGAAGAGTAGTTCCTCGTTTCTGAAGTTGTCGGGAGAACTGAATGTCACTTCTAATACGAGGGAGCCCCAGCAGTGGGCCACAACACCTGGAATCACTCCATTGAAGGTGGCACTATTTTGGCTTATTCTGGATGGGTCTATCCCCATCTTGCGGATGGTGTCTTGATATATCAGATTAAGACCACTGCCGCCGTCAGTTAGGACGCGAGTGAGATGGTATCCATCAATTATTGGGTCGAGCACCAAGGCAGCCGATCCTCCATGCCGGATACTGGCCAGGTAGTCCCTGTGATCAAAAGTGATCGGGCAGGCTGCCCAGGGATTGAATTTGGGGGCGACGAACTCTGCGTGAGTTGCGTGTACCATGTTTACCGTTTTGACTTCTGGTGGGAATTTTTTCTGGCCCCCGGTGTTCGGCTGGCGAGGCTCATCCTCGTCTTCGCTTGGTGTTTCCTTTCCCTTGTGTTCGGAGTTTAACTTGTCGGCTTGCTTGAAGACCCAACATTCTCTGTGGGTATGATTTGCAGGTTTGTCGGAAGTGCCATGGATTTGGCACAATCTGTCCAGGACTTTATTCAGGCCAGATGGTCCCTCTTTACTGCCCTTAAATGGCTTCTTTCCTTGACCAGGTCGAGAGCCCCTGAATCCCGCGTTAACCGCCGTGTTGTCCGGACTATCGTTATTCCGTCGTTTGTGCTTACTGCGTCGTGGCTTCCTGTTGCCATCTCGAATTTCGGATGTGCCCGGGTCATTGGTGCCTCTATGGGCCAACCAGCTGTCTTCGCCCACACAAAATCGGGTCATAAGGCTTGTTAAGGCTGCCATCATCCTTGGCTTTTCTTGGCCGAGGTGTGTGGCAAGCCACTCGTCTCGGATACTGTGTTTGAAGGCCGCTAAGGCTTCGGCATCCGGACAGTCGACAATTTGATTCTTTTTAGTGAGCAATCGGTTCCAGAGCTTGCGGGCTGACTCTCCGGGCTGCTGTATTATGTGACTTAAATCGTCTGCATCCGGAGGTCGGACATATGTTCCTTGAAAGTTGGCCCTGAAAGCATCCTCAAGTTCCTCCCAACTTCCAATTGAGTTTTCGGGGAGGCTTTTCAGCCAGTGACGAGCTGGTCCTTTTAACTTGAGGGGAAGGTATTTGATGGCGTGGAGGTCATCCCGACGAGCCATGTGTATGTGAAGGATACAATCTTCAATCTAGACCCCAGGGTCCGTCGTTCCGTCGTATGGCTCTATATTCACGGGTTTGAATCCCTGTGGAAATTCATGATCGAGCACCTCATCGGTGAAGCATTGGGGGTGCACAGCCCCTCTATATCTGGCTGTGTCGCGGCATGCTATCGGCTGTTGTTGCTCCCGGTGTTGATTCCGGACTGGTATTCGATTAGTATGATCATTGTGGTGACCATAATCCCGCGTCGGAGCACGTCCTCTGGACCTATAGATGGATCTGGCCGCACTGGCCTTTTTGTCCAAGAGCTCTCCTAAATCGTGTGTGGTATCAGTGGCTGCTCTATCACGGTCATGAGGTGGTTGGTCCGGTTGAGTGGCCGTATTGTTCTTTGGCGGAATGGGCGCTGCGGCTTCGTCATCGAATTCGGGTAGCAGTTTGCACTTTGGGTAGCTCTTTGTGTGGCGATCGTCGCCCCATTTTCCTTCGGTGTCCAGCACCTTATTCCATCTTCGGTTGAACGTATCCTACGCAGTTTTAAGACTTTGCTTCTGCTTCTTCAGGCTCCTTGTCGTGACCAGGAGCTTTCTGCGGAGGTTATCTTGTTCCAAACGCTTTTCCGGGATGATGAATGCATCGTCAATCGGACTGTCCTCCTCATTGGAGGTAGTGTTATGAGTTCGGCCCTCTGGGTCGTTGTGATCGGGCGTCTGCTCTGGGCTGTGTTTGGCGTGAGCTGGCTTATCCTGCTCCATCGCTGGGTCCCTATGGTCGTTTTTGCCTTTGGAGTCAACCGAAGTGTCATCCTGTTTTGTGTTGTTATCGCTATTTTTACTGTGACTGGACTTAGAGTGGCGCCTGCGCCGTCGTTTTTGCTTGTGTCCGGGGGGTTTATCCTCCGTTGTGTCCTTTTTGTCACCATTGTCTTCTTTAGGCATGTCCATCATATAGACTTCATATGATGAAGTGGTTGTCCAGCGCCCCATGGGCGGCGGTTCTAGATTGTCCCCTGCATCGACGTCCATACCGTCGATGTTGTCGTAGTCGAAGTCAAGCATGTCTGTTAGGTCATCGACAGTGGCTACAAAGTGGGTGGTGGGTGGGTCGCGATTTTCTTCATCATGCGTGTCCCACATGGGCCGGTTATAGCCCGGCCAAGAGTCTCCTGATAAAGAGAGAGATTTTAACGAATTTAGCACATCGCCGAAGGGGGAGTGCTAAAAGATATCCACGGCGGTGAATTCCATTATTGGAGCCCAATCAGACTCGATGGGTATGGATGCGCGCGGTCCGGGACCTACGACTAAAAAAGAAGTCTGGGGGTCCGGAGACACAGGTTTCCTTAAAAGCGGAGTTTGTGTTCGGCCCTAACGCCGATGAGTGTGTGGCCCCCGGGGCGGGGTCCATCCACCCGTCCTTGGGAGGCACAAATTGCTCCGGATCGAAGTCCGGAGTCATAGCAGGCGCGATATTCTGAATACTGCCCGGCGGCAGATCTAAGTAATGCGTGTGGTGATCGTTCGGCGCTCCTGACAAAGGCTCGAATCTGTCAAAGATCAAGTCTCCGCCGATGTTGGCAATATAGTTTAGGTTCCCGAACCTGACCTGACGGCCAGGGGCGTAGCTGTCGATGTGCTCTAGATGGCCAAACGAGTTGGCCCGTAGTGTGAAGCCGCCGAACACAAAAATCTGTCCGGGGAGAAAAGTCTCACCCTGAACGGAGTTGTTGAAGGTTGGAGAAGCCATCAAGCCTGACAGCGACGACACAGAGGAAATCTCAATGAAAGCACCAATGTCGGTGTCAAAACTAGCGGATCTCGGGTAGGGGGTCCCAAACTGTGCATCTAAGGCTAATGGTAACAGGATGCTGGGGACACGATGTTTACCCAGGTTCGGGCCCTCTCGATGGAGGTAATACTCTACTTCCTGCTTGATTGATCTTGATGATATGAGTATTACAGGAGTTGATCTACCACGAGATCAGAGAGGCTAAACCCTAGAAGCTAGCCTATGGTATGATTGTTGTTGTCCTACAGACTAAATCCTCTGGTTTATATAGACACCGGAGGAGGCTAGGGTTACACAGAGTCGGTTTACAGAGAAGGAGATCTACATCCGAATCGCCAAGCTTGCCTTCCACGCCAAGGAGAGTCCCATCCGGACACGGGACGAAGTCTTCAATCTTGTATCTTCATAGTCCAACAGTCCGGCGAAAGTATATAGTCCGGCTATCCGGATACCCCCTTATCCAGGACTCCCTCAGTGACCGACACGTGGCATCCACCATAACGGAACACCGTTAATCTATCGGGTCCAGTTTTGGATCCGATAACCTATTAACAGCCCCGACCAATGTTTATTTCCCATGTGTAAAACCATCATTGGCTGGAGGAAACACGTGTTGGCTCACCTTAGGAACAGATGTCATCCACTCATTTGGCAGAAGGCGCCTATGATACATCGACATGTGGCACGGCCCAGCAGAGGCCCATTCCTGTGAAAAGGTCGGCTAGTTTGACTTGGTCAAAAGGTGGCGGGCCGGCCCATGGAAAGCCTATTAACGGCATGTTCGCATATAGCCCATTTACAGCCTGCTAACCTAGCACCCATTACAACCTATCTGAACTACGCCCAGTTGCGTCATCTGGGCTGTCCAATATGATTCCAACCCGTTTTAACTTCCGGCCCATGTATGGCCCACGTGTCGGGGAAACTGATCCACGAACACCTATGGGACCGGCGGACCGAGCCCCTTTCGGTTCGGCGGGGGGCGGAGGTCACACGAAGAGCAGATCGAGGCGAAGCACATGAGCAGTTTACCCAGCTTCGGAGCTCTCCGGAGAGATAATACTCCTACTGCTACTTGTCTGATTGTATTGAGTTCTTGCTCGGGAGCGCTGAGTGCTACAGTACACTATAGCCGCTAATGAGACCGAGCGTGAGTGTTTTCTGGCCTCGAACCTTCCCTACCCCCTTCTATGTTGCGCATGGGCCTCCTTTTATATGCTCAAGGGGTCACTGACAGGTGGCAACGTAGACAAGGGTAAAAATGGGAAAGGACATGCGGTTGGTACAACTACTTGTACAGTGTTTCCTACCTAACCCTGACGGCAGGGGACAAAGGCATTAAATGCCCGTCTATGTCGCCCAAAACAGTGCAGAAAGGGACCGTCAGGGGCGCCACCGCTCGCCACGATGGCTATCTTGTCAGCGCCGCTTGCCACCGTGCACCGCTGGCTGCACAGCCTCTCGCCACGCGCGCCTGGACAGGCCCCAGGGCGACACGTTGGTGGATGCGCTGGAGCGTAGGTACAGGGTGGTAGCGTGCCGCGGCATGTGCCTTGCTACGGTCGTTGTCTTGTCGCGTCCGGAGGCTTATCGCTCCCCGGGCCTTGCCGGGACGCGTGGCGCGTCGCGGCAAACTCCTTGAGATGCCCTGGTGGGCCTTCCCCTCTTGCCGGCGCCTTGTCTCCTTGGCTTGGATACTTTGCTCTTATGCCTTGGTTGGCCTTCCCGGCAAGCTCCTCTTGCCGGGGCCTTGTCTCCTTGGTTTGGATACTTTGTTCTTGAATGGCTTCACAGGAACCGCAGAGGACCTTGGCGGTCACCCGGCAAGCCTTGCCGCGGGTGGCTGCAACTGTCCGTGCACAAGTTCGGGATACTAGGGTACCCCTACTCTAGTACACAGACAGGAGCCCCCGGGCCTGGGCCACACACGGTGCCGAGCGCTGTTGGGCCAGGCCCAAAACAGGGCACGGGCACGCGCGGCCTGGGTTACGCCGTATCTTTCTCCGTATCCACGGCGCCCTCTCCCAACGGCACGCGTTAAACGCGGTGTCGTGGGAGAGATCGTGGGTGATTTCTTTATTCGGAAGGGCGAAACGTCCGCCCCCTCCCTCTTTATAAGCAGGGGAAACAGGGACAGTTCGCCCATCCTGCCGGTTGTTACTCCATTTCCCGAATCTCCGCCGCCCCCCTCTTCTTCTCGAGAGAAGCGCTCCGCCCCCCATTGCCACCAGCACCATTCAACACCGTCGATCTCCCCCACCACCTCCGCCATGGCTCCGAAAGCCGACAAGGGGAAGGGCATGAAGTCGGTTGAGGCGCAGCGGTTCGCGGCGCTGCAAAAGGAGCGGGCCCTCTTCCCCCCTCAGCTTGCCGCGAAGGAGCTGAGGGAGTACTACTACCTCTTCTGGTCGACGGAGACGCGAGCGCATCCACGCACGAGGGTACTCCCGGCTGCCGCATCGGAACTGGCTCCAAACGGGTACCCCTTCTTCGCGCTGTTCTTCTACTGCGGGCTCTGCCCGCCCTTCTCTGAATTCTTCTGTGACATCATGAACACCTACGGGCTCTGCCTCCTTGATTTCACCCCCAACGTCGTTCTTACCATGGCAGTTTTCGCACACCTTTGCGAAAACTTTGTCAGAGTCCACCCAAATGTAGCCCTCTTCCGCCATTTTTTTATGCCCCGGGTTGAGAGAGGAGAGCCTCTTGCCGGCGGGATCGCTTGGATCTCAAGAGTCGGCAAGAAGGAAGCTTATCTGGAGGGAGAGCTCCGCAGCAAGTGGGAGGAATGGAGAGCAGAGTGGTGCTGGATCGTCGAGGAGGACCCGCAGCCATTTACTGCCCTACGCCAAGCCCCAATAGTGCACGGCAATGATTGGAGCAACGTGGCCCCGGAAGACGACAGGCTGAAGATTGTCGTCACCTGGATCCTTCGCCTCAGGCTTGCCGGGCTCACCGTAGGCGCCGTTGGCGCAGACTTTCTCCGCCGCCGCATCGCCCCCTTGCAGGAGAGGAGGAGACCCGCCTGGGAGTTCCAGAACTCGGCGGATATCATGAGGCTGCGCCCGGGCCTCCACTTCAACTTCACCGTCCTGGTGCTGGATGCGATGCTTCTGTCGCTGTTCAAGCGCGATCCTCAACATCCATTCATGTTGCCGAGGGGTGTGGTTCCGTTATGCAACAACTCTTCACTCGACCGCATCTGCGCAATGATGCCGTTGTGCGACTCGCACGGAATCGTCCTGACTTGGCAAGAGCCTGCAGACGAAGTCGTGCGGGATTTCTTTGATGGCCTGGTAGAAGTGCCGATCCGCCCCGACGAACAAAAGAGCCTCACCCGCGACACCACCGATAATGAGATGCAGTGCATCGCCACCAGGCTGGAAGAGGTGGCAGCAGTCGTCGCCGCAGGTGAGTTCGGATTCACCATGGAGGAGGCAGAGGCAGCAGAGGCGGCAAGCCTTGTCGAGCGCGAGGAGTTTGCCGGCGAGGAAGAACTTGTCGGGCCCGAAGAGGAGCCGAGCAAGCCCGGCGAGGGAGAGCTTGTCGGGCTCGAACCTTCAGGCATCTCGTCGCAAGTCGAGCCCCCAGCTCCACCAAGAAGGCGTCTCCGCAAGGCCCGGGACGTAGCGGAGCGGCAGACGGGTCAGCAGTCGCCGTGCCGCGTGACACGCTCTACCGCGACAAGCAGTGTTGCCGCGGGAGCGCCTCACGCCGCCGCGGCAACTGAGGCGGGGTCTTCCCGGTCCGCCGCTACTGCTCCTGCCAAGCGGGCAAGGGATCCTACTCCTCCGCCTCGTCGCACCGGAGGCGAGCCAGACTTCGACCTCTCCGCGCTCAGCTCCGACGAGGAAGAAGAAGAGTAAGATTCTTTGCTGTTCTTGTAACTCTTCAATTTTGTTGCTTTGTCTTGTATCTGACTTGCTTTTACTCTGAACCTATTCCTTTTCAGGACGCTGGCCCAGAGAGCGGCGAAGAGAGCCAAGGCCCAGGTGATTCTCATCGAGAACGATCCTGCTTTCGGACGGCAGGGGACATGTCTGAGACCACCTTGCCGGACCCGGCAACCCTTCCTCCAAGCAGCCCCCAGCGCAGCCCCCAGCGTAAGTGTATTGTTTATTTCCTGCTTTCGGGCGCGCATGGGTGCTCCTTTTTTGCTGATATCTAATTGCTGGTTTGTGCAGGAGCAGAGCAGCCTCACCAGGAGGGCCCGAAGGCCGCTCCCGAAATGCCATGTGCTTCCACTACACCGCCAAGGGAGGATTCCCCGGCAAGGGATCGCCCTCCGACAAGGGGGAACTCTCCGGCAAGGGACGGTTCTCCGGCAAGGGACAGCACGAGCGACCCTCCGGTGGTTGAGACCACAACTGCGGGCCCTAGCACAAGTAATCCTTTTTGCCCGAGAACTTCCCTTGGGTTCTTCTTCTTCTGATTTTCTTTTTTGGATAATTGCTTGATTTCTCTCCCTTTTCCCGTTCGCCAGATCCATCCGCCACGGAGCCAATGGAAACCGAGGTCGTCGGCGGGGAGAATGCGCGCAGCAGCGTCGGTGACGCCGCCACCACCGAAGGAGAGGCCGGTGCTGATGATCCTGCCGGCGAAGAGGCCGCCAAGGCTGCCGCCGCAGAAGCCGGCGAGGGATCCGGCGATCGCACTGACGGCCCCGAGGCCACAGGAGCGCCAGGCGCTACGCCGACTGCCGATCCCTCCACCACTGCTGCAGCGCCAGGCTCCGAAGAGCCCCAGCCCGGCGCCTATCTAAAGGCCGTCGACAGCATCTTCATCAAGCTCCCCAGGGTTTCAAGCTCTAGGGCGCCGGTCGAAGGAGAGATGCTGGACGGAGAAGTACTTGCCTCCGCTTGGATGAAGTTGGTTGACGCGCCAAGCAGCAGGAGCGACGAGCCTGAGGAGGAGCGGCTGCTGCGGAAGCTGCCGTCACTCTACCGCGCCCGACAAGCCAAGCTGGTGTCCCGTGAAGCACTTGTCGCGAAGGAGGGAGTTGACATTGAGAAGCGCGCGGAGGAGCTCCGGGGCCTCAGGCAGGAAGCTCTCCGGTCCTTGGCGGAGGAGCGGGAGCAACTTCTCGAGGAGCGGAAAGCCTTCCTCCTCGAGAAGGCTGAAGCTGAAGAGAAGCAACGGCTTGTCGCCGAAAACCTCTTTACGCAGGAAGGAGAGTTGGCGCAGCGCAAGGTAAATCTTGACAGCCACGAGGAGGAGCTTGCCACGCGCGAGCAAGCAATTGGCGGGGCTCTCAAGGAGGCAAAGGATGCTGCCGCAGCTGCCGAGGCCGCTAAGAAGGAGCTGGAGACAAAGGTGGCGCAGCTGGAAGCCGATCTCAGGGCAAGCGGCGAGGAGCTTGCCGCGCTCAAGCGTGAGCGCAAGAAGGACGCTGCCGCTCATGGTGAGCTGCAGGGTCTTCTCGCTGAGAGGAGCAAGGAACTCAGCGCCTCCAAGGACTCCAACGCCAATCTCGAGTTGAAGCTGGCCACTTTGACGTAGACGCTGGACGGCGCCAGGGAGCGGGAAGCGGCCTTGTCGGAGAAGATCAAGGCCGACGAGGTGCTGCTGGCGAATGCTGCTGCCGCCCAGGATACTTTCAGGGAGACCGTGGAGCATTGGACCGAGGGTCTGGTGCATGCTGCCGCGGCCATCGACAAGGAGCTGGCGCAGCTGGGGATGGAGGATTTCGGGTACTCCTCCGACGAGCACCTCCAACCCAGCGCCAAGCTCGGCCTGTTCTTCGAAGGCGCGGCGACGGCCCTCCAGCGACTCCGGGAGAAGATCCCAAAGTAGCTGGCCGACGAGTCGTGCAAGATCTGCGTAGGGGCTCTCCAGAAGGTGCTGGTGAAGTTGGCTTTTTGCAATCCAGGCCTCAACCTCACCAACGTCCTCAGGTCCTTGCCGCCGGATGCCGATCTGGAAGCGCTCAAGGCCCTTGTCGCACCCATTGTGGACAAGGTGAGCGGGATCAAGAGGGTTGAGGGCGATCTCGTAGATTAGGCCGTCCATTTTCTCTTTTCCTTGTCGCTGCTGGTCACGTCATGAAAACGATCTATTAGAGCAGCGACAAGTTATCTTGTAATATGACTCTATTTTGAATATCAATTTTCTATGTTATCTCCTTTACTTGATTCCTTCCTTTGTATGTTTTTACCCTACGCTTTTAGGGAACTCGTCGGCATAGGCACCCTTGCCGCGAGCGCAGAGTGCGGAACGTCAACAGCCTGCTGGCGGTGCCGCTGCCGAGAAGAAACCTTGTCGCAACTAGTCGCAGCTCACTTAAGTTGTTGAGCGGACTCGAAACAAAGTAATGGCGCAACTAGCCACGAGTTGGTTCCTCCGCGCACAGGTTTTCCATACAAAGCAAGGTCGTTCGAGGAAGATAACTTAAAAATTTTAACTGATTGCTCAAACTTTGGCAACTTATCTTTTCTGTCGTTTGCTTTCCGGTAAGGCGAACACTTCCTTGAACGACGCCTGGTCCACACCATTATCTTCTCCTTTCCCCCCGGCAAACTTGTGTGCGAGGGAACCTTCCTTTCCTTTTTGAGAAAAAGAAAGAAGAGAAAATAATCATATGAAGCCTTACGGCTCGTTATTGCTTACCGGGGGTATGTGCTGCACAAAGTGTCAGATACATGCATGCAAAGAAATATAGAAAGCATGAAATTGACAAGATGTGCAGAGCACATGAGCTTTACTTATGCACGGGATCTGCGCCCGGCTTTGTACAAAGGATTACATGCAACATCGTCAAGACTTGTACAAAAGGTGGTTGCCGGAACAGGTTCCAGCAACCGCGCCTTACGGGTAACACTTACGAAGATGCTCAATGTTCCAGGAGTTGCTCACCGGAATGCCATCTTCGGTCTCAAGGCGGACAGCGCCAGGCCTAGTGACTCGTTTCACCCGGTAAGGGCCTTCCCACTTCGGCGTCAACTTGTTGGAATTCTTGGCGGACTGAACGCGCCGAAGAACAAGGTCGCCTTCCTCGAGACTTCTGGCATTAACTTTGCGGCTATGGTAGCGGCACAAAGCTTGCTGGTATCGAGCAGCTCGTACAGCAGCCTGAAGACGGTCCTCCTCAAGGAGCAGCGCGTCGTTTTGTCGCAGCTGCTCTTGCTCAAGCTCATCATAAGCGAGCACTCGAGGTGACCCGTATACGAGTTCCGTGGGGAGAACTGCCTCTGCTCCGTAGACTAGAGCGAAAGGCGTCTGGCCGGTGGCTCGATTTGGTGTCGTCCTGACCGACCAAAGAACCACCGGCAGCTCCTCAATCCACTTTTTTCCGCACTTGCGTAGCCTGTCGAAAGTTCTGGTCTTGAGCCCGTGCAGCACTTCAGCATTTGCCCTCTCTGCTTGACCGTTGCTTCTCGGATAAGCAACAGAAGCGAAGCAGACCTTGGCTCCAAGATCTTGGACGTACTGCATGAAGGTGCGACTCGTGAATTGTGTGCCGTTGTCGGTGATGATCCTGCTAGGGATCCCGAAACGGCAAACAATCGACCTGAAGAACTTGACTGCTGACTGTGTTGTACCCTTCCTCGCTGGTTCCACTTCCGGCCACTTTGTGAACTTGTCGATTGCAACGTACAAGTACTCAAAGCCCCCGACAACTCGGGGAAAGGGGCCGAGGATGTCGAGCCCCCAGAGCGAGAATGGCCAGGATAAAGGGATCGTCTAGAGAGCTTGAGCTGGCTGGTGTATCTGCTTGGAATGGAACTGGCATGCTTCACACCTGGTTACTTGTGCAGTTGCATCCTAGAGGGCTGTCGGCCAAAAGAAACCTTGCCGGAATGCTTTGCCGGCAAGTGCTCTTGCACCAATGTGGTGACCACATATGCCTCCATGTATCTCTGCCAACAGCTTTCGTCTGTCTTCCCGGTGAAGACACTTCAATTTCACGCCGTTGAGTCTTCTTCTGTACAGTGTGTCGTCAACAAACTGGTACATACTTGACTGCCGGGCTACTCTTTCCGCTTCTTCTTGCTCTTCAGGAAGTTCTCCTGTCTGAAGGAAACGGACAATCTGTTGTGCCCATGTCGGAGCTTGCGGCTCGACAACAAGGACTAAAGGCACATCTGCTGCTGCAGGAACATCCGCTTCTACGGCGAGAACCTGCGGCTTAGCCGGAGCTTGATGTTCCCCGGCAAGCTTGCCGGAGCAAAACTTGTCGGAAGCGTCTGCTTTAACGGAACAAACCCTAAGGCTTGCCGGAGCAGACTGCTCCTCAGCACACTTGGCGTCGATCCTGGGGACCTTCTCAGCGGCGGCTTCGGGGAGCTTTGCCGGAAAATAGTGGCCAAAGATCAACTTCCTCTTCTTGCTCTGTCCAGTTGATGGTGTTACGGACGGTTGAGTCAGCTTGAGCACAAAAATCCCTGGTTCCACAGGTAACTTAAGTGCGGCGCACTTTGACAGGCCATCGGCAATGTCGTTCTGAGCTCTTGGAACATGTTCCATCTGTAGGCCGTCAAAGTGCTCTTCTAGCTTTCTCACTTCATCAACGTAAGCTTCCATCAACGGACTTTGATAATTCTTGTTCACTTGGCGGACGACAAGCTGTGAGTCACCCCTGACAATGAGCTTCTTAATCCCAAGGTCTACCGCGATCCTGAGACCGGCAAGCAAACCTTCATACTCTGCGGTATTGTTCGTTGCTTGCTCCTTGGGAAAGTGCATCTGGACTACGTACTTGAGGTGCTCTCCGGTGGGTGCGACAAGTAGTACGCCCGCACCGGTGCCTTGCAGCGAGAAGGCACCGTCAAAGTACATCAGCCACTCTTTGCTTGCTTCCTTGACGGGGATGCTTGTCTCCGGAATTTCTTCATCTTGTGTTGGCGTCCATTCTGCTATGAATTCTGCCAACGCTCTGCTTTGGATAGTTGAAGTGCTCTCAAACTTGAGGCCAAAGCTTGATAGTTCTAGTGCCCACTCGACAATCCTGCCTGTTGCTTCTGGATTTTGCAGTATCCTCTTCAGCGGAAAACGAGTGACGACTGTGATCGCATGTGCTTGAAAGTAATGGCGCAGCTTTCTCGAGGCCATGAGAAGGCCGAAAAGCAATTTCTGCACACCAGAGTACCTTGACCTAGCTCCCTGCAGAAGGGAACTGACAAAGTAAACTAGGCGCTGCACCATCCTTTTCTGCATCTTCTCATGCGCCTACGCAGATCCATCTTTGTCGGGATTAGAGTTTGCCGGTGAAGCCCCCTGCTTGTCGCTGGATGCATCTGCCATGGTTGCTGGCTCATCATCCGCCTCCCTCTCCGCTACTAACGCAGCGCTAACCACTTGATTGGTTGCCGCTATATATAGCAGCAACTTCTCTTGTGGTTTAGGTGCGACAAGTGTTGGAGTGGAGGACAGGTATCTCTTCAAGTCCTGCAGCGCAGCCTCCGCTTCCGGAGTCCATTTCATTGGACCTGCCTTTTTCAATATTTTGAAAAATGGCAGGGCGCGCTCAGCAGACCTAGAGATAAACCTACTGAGAGCAGCTATGCAACCGGCAAGTCTTCGTACATCCTTGATGCGCTTTGGTGCTTCAATCTGCTCGATGGCCTTGATCTTGTCGGGATTGGCTTCAATTCCCCGCTGAGACACAAAGAACCCGAGAAGCTTGCCGGATGGGACTCCAAACACACACTTCTCGGGGTTAAGCTTGAGATTGATCTTGCGCAGATTTGCAAAGGTTTCATCTAAATCTTGAATCAGAGTCGCCTTGTCCTTGCTCTTGACCACTATGTCATCCATGTAGGCTTCCACATTTCTGTGCATTTGCGGCTCAAAAGCGTGGTGGACTACCCTTGCAAATGTTGAACCAGCATTCTTTAAACTGAAAGGCATCCGTACAAAACAGTACGTGCCAGACGGGGTGATGAATGCGGTCTTCTCCTCGTCCTCTTCTGCCATGAAGATCTGATGGTATCCTGAGTATGCATCAAGAAATGAAAGCAAATCACATCCGGCTGTGGAGTCAACAATCTGGTCTATGCGCGGTAAGGGAAATGGGTCTTTGGGGCAAGCTTTATTGACATCGGTAAAGTCGATACAAAGCCTCCATTTCCCGTTAGCTTTGCGCACGACAACAGGATTGGCCAACCACGTAGGATGGAGCACTCCCCTGACAAGGCCTACTGCTTCCAATTTCTTGATTTCTTCTGCGATGAATTCTTGGTGCTCCACTGCCTGTTTCCAGACTTTCTGCTTGACGGGCCGCGCATGAGGACAAACGGCCAGGTGGTGCTCGATTACTTTCCTGGGAACACCGGGGATGTCAGACGGTTGCCACGCAAACACGTCGACGTTCGCCCGCAGGAAAGCAACGAGCGCGCTTTCCTATTTAGGGTCGAGAGTGGCACTGATGGTGAAAGTACCACCAGTACCGTCCTCCTTGGCGGACACCTTCTTGGTCTCTGGTGGAGCTGCCATCGCCTTCTTACACTTGCCAGTGGAGCTCGATGGTGCGTCCTCGACAGTAGCGCAGCACTCCGAAGAGGTGCGCTTGCCAGAGTGGGCATCAGAACTCTTGCCGGACTTGGTCTTGTTTGCCCCGGGAGCTTCAGCAGCAAGTGACTTTCGATCTATTGCGACTGCTGCTTCCCGGTAGATCTTGTCGGCGCAGATAAGGGCATCCTTCTTGTCGCCAGGGACAGAAATGACACTTATCGGGCCTGGCATCTTCAGCACGTTGTATGCATGGTGAGAGGCTGCCATGAATTTGGCGAGTGCTGGACGGCCGAGTATTCCATTGTAAGGCAATGGAAAGTCAGCGACGTCAAAAGTGACCCTCTCAGTTCTGAAGTTCAACTTGCTGCCAAATGTCACCGGCAACGTGATTTTCCCCTTCGGCTTGCTCCTTCCTGGATTGATTCCTTGGAACGTGCCGGTTTCTTCGAGCTCGCTATCAGGGATCTGGAGTTTCTGGAGTACCGCGGAGGAGATCAGGTTCAAGCCGGCCCCGCCGTCAACTAGCATCTTAGTGACCTTGAGGTTGCGGATAGTTGGTGAAACCAACATCGGCAAGCACCCGACCGCAGTTATGCGATCAGGGTGGTCCTCAATATCAAAGATGATAGGCGTGCTGGACCATTTCATAGGCCTGCATGACTCAACGGGTGGTTCGGCTGCATTAACTTCCCGCATCCACTGCTTGAGCTGGCGGTGGGAAGTATGCAGAGATGCACCGCCGTCAATGCACAGGACCTCTGTGGCTTTCTGGAACTCCTGCTCATCGGTCTCGCCATCATCCATATCTTCATCCTCGTCGTCATCTTCATCCTTGTCACGGCCGCGGGGAGGTCTGTCTCCTTGCCGCTGCTTGGCCTTGCCGCGGCGTCCTCCTCGGCCAGGGCGTTTCTTGCCGGCTCCTCCAGCACCTTCCTGGACCTTCTCCTTGTCGCGTCGCTCGTACTCAGCCTTTTGCTGCTCGACAAGCTGCTCGACCTTCTTGCAGCTCTGGAGGTCATGGCCCTTGGTGCGGTGGATCTTGCAGTACTGCTTGTTGGTGCCGTCCTGCTTGTCGGCAACCGCCATAGCCTGGCAGTTGTTGCCGTCGGAGCTACCAGCTTTGGCTTTCCTGGCGCCACTTCCTTTGCCGGGCTGCTCAATGACTAGCACATCTTTGCCTTTCTTCTTCCTGCTGTTCCGCCGCCGATTTTTCTTTGCCGGAGCGGTCCCCTCACTATCTGATCCTGCTGCTTCTGTATTCTCTCCGGGGAGTCTCCTCCCCTCCTCAGCACGCGCACACTTGTCAGCCAGGGCATATAGCTCGCTGACGTCTTTGATCTTGCACATCGCCATCTCCTCCCGCAGCCTGCGGTTTCACACGTTCTGATGGAACGCGCTGATTACCACGGCAGGGTGGATATCTGGGATGTTGTGCTGTACGCGGCTGAATCTCTGAATGTACTTGCGCAGGGGCTCTCCTTCCTTCTAGGCGAGCAGGTGAAGGTCGCTTTCTTGGCCAGGAGGCTTGTGGCCGCCTGTAAAAGCGCCGACAAACTGATGGCATAGGTCTGCCCAGGAGGATATGGAGTTGTTCGGCAAGTGCATGAGCCAGGATCTGACATTGGGCTTGAGTACCAGCGGGAAGTAGTTGGCAAGGATCTTGTCGTCCCGCCCCCCAGCAGCTTGCACCGCGATGGTGTAGATGCTGAGGAACTCCAATGGATGCGACTTGCCGTCGTACTTCTCTGGCACGTCTGGCTTGAAATTCTTCGTGCTGGGCCACTGGACTTGCCGCAGCTCACGAGTGAACGCAGGGCAACCTACCGTGTACGGCAAGTCGCCTGGTTCCCCTGGCGCATGCATGTCGACAGAGGGCCCAGCGTGCTGGTCTGATTGACGCCGCGCTTCTCTTCGGTGCTCGATGCGAGTTCGAGCGTCCTCTTGCTGTCGTTCGTGAAGAACTTGGCGTTGATCGCGACGAGCTCATGGATCTGATGACGCGGTAGAGTCGCTGTCGAGGTGGATCCGGCGAGTCGGCGACCTTGGCCTTCTGGGTGGAGAGTGCATGGTGGTTGCACCCCCACCGGTTTCGTCGCCACCGGTTCGTGCCCGGCAGTCCTGCCGCGGCAGCGATGTATTTGGCTGCCGCGGAGTGTCACCGTTGGCGAAGCCGATGAGACTCTGAATGGTTGCCCTCCATTCATCGATCTTGTCTGCCGTTGGAGGGTAATCCAGGAGCAGTTGAGCTCGCGCCAAAGCTTCTGCTGGAGTGGTGGGCGGCAGTGGCGAATGGTGCGAGGAGCGGGATATGCTCGGACTCCTTACTGTGTTAGAAGGAGCAGTATCCCGTCCAGGCGACCGTGCTTCACCCGTGCCAGCATGTTGGCGTGCACGCTGATCTTGAGCACCCCGAGATCCTCCAGCTCGATCTTGGTCCAACAAGCGTATGGTACTGCGAATACCATGACGCTGTCGGTCCTGCGCCTCCTGAGATGGGCGCGGTGCTTGTATGGACGCCGAGGTCTGTGCAGCCTTGTCCTTGGACCTGGTATCACCGTGAGCTCCCTCGTCGATGTCCGTTCTTCCGCCCGCATCTACCCCACCACCCGTTTGCTCCGGTGGTGGTGGGATCGACATGGACGGAACAGCTGCCGCCGAAGTCTTCTTCTTCGGTGGCATGTTGATGAAGAAGATGAAGATCTAGCCCGTGTGAACGTCGGATCAGGTTCGCACAATCTCGACGCCCCCTACCTGGCGCGCCAAAGATGTCGGGGAAACTGATCCACGAACACCTATGGGACCGGTGGACCGAGCCCCTTTCGGTTCGGCGGGGGGCGGAGGTCGCACGAAGAGCAGATCGAGGCAAAGCACACGAGCAGTTTACCCAGCTTCAGAGCTCTCCGGAGAGATAATACTCCTACTGCTGCTTGTCTGATTGTATTGAGTTCTTGCTCGGGAGCGCTGAGTGCTACAGTACACTCTAGCCGCTAATGAGACCGAGCGTGAGTGTTTTCTAGCCTCGAACCTTCCCTACCCCCTTCTACGTTGCGCATGGGCCTCCTTTTATATGCTCAAGGGGTCACCGACAGGTGGCAACGTAGACAAGGGTAAAAATGGGAAAGGACTTGCTGTTGGTACAGCTACTTGTACAGTGTTTCCTACCTAACCCTGACGGCAGGGGACAAAGGCATTAAATGCCCGTCTATGTCGCCCAAAACAGTGCAGAAAGGGACCGTCAGGGGCGCCACCGCTCGCCACGATGGCGATCTTGTCAGCGCCGCTTGCCACCGCGCACCACTGGCTGCACAGCCTCTCGCCATGCCCGCCTGGACAGGCCCCAGGGCGACACGTTGGTGGATGCGCTGGAGCGTAGGTACAGGGTGGTAGCGTGCCGCGGCATGTGCCTTGCTACCGTCGTTGTCTTGTCGCGTCCGGAGGTTTATCGCTCCCCGGTCCTTGCCGGGACGGGTGGCGCGTCGCGGCAAACTCCTTGAGATGCCTTGGTGGGCGTTCCCGGCAAGCTCCTCTTGCCGGCGCCTTGTCTCCTTGGCTTGGATACTTTGCTCTTATGCCTTGGTTGGCCTTCCCGGCAAGCTCCTCTTGCCAGGGCCTTGTCTCCTTGGCTTGGATACTTTGTTCTTGAATGGCTTCACAGGAACCGCGGACGACCTTGGCGGTCACCCGGCAAGCCTTGCCGCGGGTGGCTGCAACTGTCCGTGCACAAGTTCGGGGTACTAGGGTACCCCTACTCTAGTACACCGACACCATGACATCTTTCGGCCCATATGAGGCCCTTTGTAACTCTTGGCCCATTAACGGCCCGTGGTGAAACTGGCCCCTAATGAACAGTGTATCACTTTATACCCATTAACGGCCCATGGTGAAACTGACCCGTAATGAACAGTGTATCGCTTTACACCCATTAACGGCCCGTGGTGAAACTGGCCCGTAATGAACAGTGTATCACTTTATACCCATTAACAGCTCGTTATTCCATTGGGCCGTTTCCAGCCCATGTTATCTTTCGGCCTTCTCAGGGCCCATTTATTATTGGGATCATTTCCAGCATTCGTTTACTTACGGCCCGTTACTGTCGTTTTCTGCTTGTGGGCCAAATTCAGCATGAGGTTACAGTCGGCCCGTTTGTGGCCCGTTAATACGTTGGGGCGTTTTCATATCGTCATCAAATACGGACGATTAACGACGACCCATTATGGTCGGCCCATGAACGGATGAATCCAACTCTAGCCCGTTTACGACCATAGTGCAGTCTGTTATTGGCCCATGTTTGGCCAACCGATCATACGACCCGTAGAAGGCCCATTGATGATACGGCCCGTAGAAGGCCCATTGTGTCTACGACCCGTATAAGGCCCATTGTTTCTACGAACCGTAGGAGGGCCATGGTAACTACAATAAATATGTAGCCCATGGTTATTGTGGCCTAGTTTTAAAAAATAGGTTATTGCGGCCACTAGCAAACCGCGGAAAAAGAACTACACTGACTACAAGAAAAGAAATAAACAAGAAAATATGGAAATAAATAAGCAAGCAACTTACGCTAGGCTATCACGACTATTACATATATTACATCCACTGGGCATCAAAGTTCACCACCAGTGCAAATATAGGGAACAAAGTAGCATATAAACGCCGCAGCAAAACAAGTCCAAAACTGAAACCACTTCAGAATAGCTCAAGAAACAATATCCTGAGTACGCATAATGCTGGCAAGATGCTTAGCAAGCTTATTAACTTTCTCTTGTTTGGTGCTTAAATTCTGCAGCACTTGTTGTTGCACCAGAAAGTATGCATCTGAATTCTACAGGGACTTCCTCAGTCATTTGGCTTCCTGTCGCATAACATCTGATCGATGTCTTTCAACTTGAAGTTGAGACTCAAGAAGCCGAACTGATTCAGGCAACGAGTTCGAAGAGCTGGTGCCAGTAGTAGTAGCCAGTAACTCAAACACTACATCAAGACAGGACTTTGGGATTGTCTCAGTGTCTTCAATATAGTTTTTATTAGCTTTCTTGGATACCTACACGGATGTCTCACTATCTTGAACCTTATCTGCATGACTTCCTTTACCATTGCATAACGGGGTACTCTTCTCCAATATTCTATCCGCGTTCTAAAAGAGAAACAAACAAACACATCACAAGTTTACAATGTAGTATATGAAACTCATTTTGGTAAACCAGTTTAGTAGTAAGGTGGACAGGATAACAGCATGAAACAAACATATATCTATGTACTATGGTCACTGTATGGTCTATATCATTCTAGTTTATGTTGCCAAATCAAGATAGATACAGTTCGAATCATATCTATTTAAGACAAAGCAGCATAGATAGAATATAAGTGTGGGAAACTACACAGCAATAACAACACTTGTAATGTGCATGGCATGAGAACATAACTGTTTATTCAATTGAAACTGAAATCAACATAGAGCATGTTACAACAGCAAACACGTTAAAGAAACAGGTTTAAAACATATCTGTTGCGCCATTGGAGTTTCAGTTGCATCCTTCAAATTTAAAATTAGTTGGTATGAGTAAATACATTGATGCAAGAGCAAATTAGTATGAACCATAAATACGGAACCTGGCCTTGGAACAATTCTTCTTCTACTTTAAGCGTTGACTTGGGGTTGAGAGTGGT
This sequence comes from Triticum aestivum, assembly GCF_018294505.1. NCBI lineage: Eukaryota > Viridiplantae > Streptophyta > Magnoliopsida > Poales > Poaceae > Triticum > Triticum aestivum. The sequence goes on along the minus strand of NC_057798.1, from coordinate 33,744,223 downwards.
GGTCCTCGTGCTTTGGGCACTGAAGTTGCCTTACTAACCGCTCGTGTTTGGGTGCTCTGTAGTGGAGACTGTGTTGTGTCAACGGGAACTGGGTTACTATCTCCTGGGGTTGGGGTTAGAAGGGGTGTAGCTGGTTCTCGGTCCAACTGGGTAGGGGTACAATCTGCGTGAGTCTGGGTTATGTGTGGTGGGGCTAGTTCTTGGGCAAGTACAATCGTGGTTCTATCTGCATCAACAGGTAGCATGATCTTTTCTGAAGATCGTGTTTTTACTCCCACAAATACTGCCATCACCCCCTCCAATTGAAATGGCTGATAAACAAGAAAAGTAATTGAATGTACAGACATTGTAAGATAGACAGGTGCAATGGATAGTAGGGAAGAAAACAGGGCATGAAATAATTCACATTTATGATGTCTAACCAAATAGAATAGCAGGACATAATTTCACATATATGATGACTAATTAAACAAGATAGCATGACACAATTTCACATGTATGATGGATAACTAAACATGATAGAATGACATACTTCAAAATACGATGACTATGTAAACAGGATGATATGATATAACTATAAGATGTGTCTATTAAAGTGGTTGGCATGCCACAAATCACAAACATGTTGTCGATGGAAACATGATGGCATGATATAATTCATGGATAGAATGACATAATTTAAAATATGATGACTATGTACATAGGATGAGATGATATAACTATATTATGTCTTTACAAAATGGGTTGACATGCCATAGTTCAGATACATGTTGTCTATGTAAACATCATGGCATGATATAATTCAAATATATGATTTATATACTATGGAAGTGAGCAGAGGGCAATCACATATATGATGTGTTAACTAAGGAGATGGCATTCAATATTGTGTATATGAGGTAAAAACTAAGAATTGCAATACAACATATGCATGTTATGAATAATATAACCCTGCCAAGTTTGAGCATACACCTCAAGGGGATAAAAGGACTGGTCATCTACCTCTGAATCCTCCTCTGAAGAGCTATCTGTAACAAGCAAGATATCTACTTCAGCAGGTAGCATTGTATGCTCTGAAGACCTTGTTTTCACTCTAGATTTCTCCATCACCAATTCAAATGGCTGATGCACAGGAAGAGCAGTTGAATATACAAACATTGTCGACAAAAGCAATGAGAAATACAAAAAGGAAGGACGGCATGATATAATTCACAAATATGACGCTTGGCTAAACAGCATGGCATTGCATAATTCACATATATAATGCCTTCCAACAAGATAACATTGCATAATTCGCATATATAATGTCTTGCAACAAGATGGCATTGCATAATTCACATATATGGTAATTAGACACTAAACAGGTGGCATTCATACAAAGCATGTCTAAACTAAGAAAATGACATAGCGTGCAAGATACCATATGCACAATATGAGCAACATAACCCTGCCAAGTTAGAGCGTGCACCTCGGGGGGAAATAGGACTGGTCATCTGTCTCTGAATCCTCTTCTGCGGAGCTATCTGTAACCGGCAAGACATGCACTTCGTCAGATAGCATTGTCTGCTCTGAAGACCTTGTTTCCACTCCAGATTTTTCCATGACCATGTCGAATGGCTGATGCACAGGAAGAGTAATTGAATGTACTAAAGTTGTTGACAAATTTAACACGTAAAAAAGGATGGCATGATATAATTCACATATAAGATGACTGGCTAACCAGGGTGGCATTGCAAAATTCACATATATGATGCCTGGCTAAACAAGATGACATTGCATGATTCACATATACGATAAAGAAATTAAACAGATGGCAGTGCATGATTCACATATACGATAAAGAAACTAAACAGATGGCATTGACACAAAGCATGTCTAAACTAAGCAGATGACATCTTTGATGTATACAGTAAGCAATGCAAGGCACCATATGCATCATATTACCAACATCAGCAAGCCAAGTTAGAGTGAAGACCTCATGGGGTACATGGGAGTGGTCTTCTCCTCATTAATACCCCTCAGAAGAGTTATCTTCCTCTTGATTACGATCCAAAAAGGGTGGAGGGGGCTGCCTTTGCACCCACCATGGAGCGACGTCTGCATGAAATTTTATTGCCACACAAGGTTTGTTGTTTTTGCTCTACATGATCAGTTCCAGTGTGTACAATAACTGGCATGCATAGGAATAAAACATAGTGAGATTATGTAAGGAGTGCATGCACAAATCCAGAGTGATGGTACCAAATTGTGGATAGACCCAAAACCAATTATAGCAGGCAGATAATAGCTTTAGTTGAAAAATAAAGATAATGGCTCCTTTAATGTTTGTTTGCACCCAACATGAAACTCATAATAGACACCCAAGATTAACCAGATAGTAGACATATATTAATGATTGGTGACCCAATATGTACCCCACAACCATTTAAAAACTCAAGTTTCAGCATTAGTTTGGACCTGACTCAGAGTCTAATAGGTGAACACGACGATAATGTAGCATGTCATCATATTAAGCGATGCATAATGTAAGCAGACATGGAAGAGTGCGACGTCTCTTACGGACCCGTGTAGTCCTCGAGGTCATTTGCTCAGTTGATGATGGTAATGCAATTGTCGTGGCTACCGGCGGCGGGGAAGAAGATCTGAGGCGGCGAAAATCAGTCTGGAGAGCAGATCCCTGCTATGGTGAACCCTTCCATCGATGGAGCAGCTGAGCTGGGGTGGAACACATCGCTGCAGGAGCAGGACAAACCACACAAGGTTTTCTTTGACACATATCTGTAACAAAAGTAATTGTGTAAGGGCTCGTTTGAATTTGAGGATTCTAACAATGCGGGGATAGGAAATAGACAGGAATAGGATAGGAATGCATGTGCAAAACAGAGAATTTAAAAACAAAGGATTTCTGCCAATCTGGGTGTTTGATTCACAAGAATTGGAAGATCACAGGATGCAAAGAAGTATGGTGAGATTAAGTCAAACCACAAGAAAATGTACGGTTATAATGCCATTATGCTACTATCTCTTAGTCTTGTGCTTAATGAATAGGAATATCAAAAGGAGGACAAGTGAAAATTAGAATTCCTACAATTTTTCTTTCAAGGAGACACTAAAGGAACAAATCCTACATTTTTCCTTTGCTCCATTCCTTTGCACCAAATTCATGAAAAGTAGTACCATAGGAAACTTTCCAATTCCTATGTTTTTCATTCACTTTTCCTTTCAAGCACGGGCGATTCTAGTAGGCAGGCTTGAGCAAGGAAAATCCTACACTAAAAATGTTTTTGTGCTACTTCTATTACTTTGGACCCAGGCCACTGCCCAACTAGCTCAACCCCCAGGCCCATCGACAAATGCACGGCTCAAACGCGCAAAGATAAATAATGATGGCGTTCAAGAGAGTCCATCACGAATAGTGAAGTTGCCTGGTACCTCACTGCTTGTCATAAAGTAGGATAAAATAATCTTATTTCACGTTACTACGTGTGCTCAGTCGACAATATATATAACATGTAGAGTAAAAAAGAGATGCAACAAGTGTACAACCTCTTTGGCGAAGCCATGTCGATCTTAGTGTGATTGGGTTGTCCGGTGAGGATGCTCCGGCTGACTTGGCTATCGGAGGAGGGGAAGAAGATCTTAGGCGTATGGAGATGGAGCCCGAGGTACTGCTCCGCTGTGATGGAGGGTTTCGTCATTAGAGAAGCTCCGGTGAGTTGTATGACGCCGAGGCTGAAGCATGACAAGAGAGACAACGTTAACCTGAGTGCAATTCTAACAGCAGCTCCAATAGATGATGTAAAATACATAACCACAAAGTTCTAGATGTAAAATACATCAGCCGCTCATCTCTGAACATAACTGTCGAAACTGAATTTAACAGTCGAAGCTAAACTTAACTGTTGAAACTAAATTTTGCTGTCGAAACTGAATTTTACTGTCAAACCTGAACGCACTAGAGGTGAGGCTACACATCAGTCGACTGACTTTTGGATCTCTAGTCAGTCAATTTTGCAGCCATTGGATACGAAATCAAGGGCATGTAGTTCATCTTCAACATCCACCCCCCTGAGCCGCCAGCCACCACCGGCCAAACAGCAGCCCCCCGCCGCCCGCGGCCGGCGGTGCGTCGCCCCGCCCGCCCCGAAAACACTCCCTACCGCCGCCCCATCCATCCCTCTAGCCCCCCGCCCCCCCGTGCCAAGCTTTTTCTCCAGCGATCCCCACGCCACCGCCCCACCACCGCCGGCGACCCCCCCCCCTAAACCCTAAGATAGATAGTGGGGTACCTCTCTGGTGACCCCCCCCCCCCCTCCCTGCTGCGGCTGGTTCTTCCTTCACCCCGGCGAGCCCCCCCCCCCCACCCCCACCCCCTGAAAATTGACTGACCCAAAAGTCGATTCGGTCAACTGAAGTGGAGCTAAATCGGAGCAGCATCGCAAGCAAGAGCAAGAGCGAGAGCAGCAGCGCGAGCAAGAGCAGACCAGGCAGGGGACAGACAACAACAGCAGAGCAGCAGTGTGAGCGAGAGCTAAAGCAGCAGCAGCTCCTACTGATGTGGACATCACCGCCGAGGGAGCGATGTCGTGGAGGAAGTGGCCGACAATGCCGCCGTGGACGGAGCCGCACCGTGTTGGCTCAGGACTGAGCGTCGGCAGCACCGTGAGATCGAATCAAGAAGAAAATGCGGCGATTAGTGTACAACCTCTTTGGTGGCGCCGATTAGGCTGCAGCTTCATCCGAGGAAACGGTGATGATGATGTTCTTCCGGTGGTGCAAGTGAAGACGGTGGTGTGGGAATGGAGGTGGCGCGAAAGACAAGGGGAACATTGGGGCAGCTCCTTGGAGGTGGACGACGGGGTGGCTAAACCTGCAGGACGACGAGATCGACGACGGATCCTCATCCGGTACGGTGGATGAGGGACGTCGAGGTGTTGCTGTGGACGACATCGTCGGGGAAGAGGCTCTGGCTGGGTGGAGGACGGAGGAGGGTGTGGGGCTTCGCGGGTTTTCGCGGCCTCGGTGTACGAATGAGTGGGCGGATGGGATGGGAATGGGGAACCATGGCTTAGGGACACGCTTGTCCGAAATGTGGTGTAAGTTATGAAAGTACCCCCACCGATTTGAGGCGGTTCTTTAGGTTCAGGGGTATCATGGGCATTTCACGTGTCGGGATTTCACAGGAGGTGGGAGTTTTCGCGCGCGTTGTAATTTGGGAATAGCAAGGCGCGGATTGAGATGGAGGGTGTTGCCGGAGCACAACGACACAAAGATATATCTTAAATATTTCGGGCTAACAAGGCGTGTGTTGAAATTTCCGGACAAGCCTAACATGTACTATAGGAAATCAATTCGCACTACAAATGTCATTCAAAACTTTGAAGTCATGTTACGTTGAATTAAAATATTTGGCTACATGTATAATGCATGCAACCTACTACTCAAATGAACATTTTAGTGCATTCCAAACGTATATACTACCGCTTCAATATGAACTAAATTTGAATTCATTTCTCTATTTGAATAAGATCTACAATAATGATTGTTGTGAAGTCAAAGCATTTGAATTCATTTCTCTATTTTAATAAGATCTACAATCATCATTATTGTCAAGTTAAACCATCATTTGTGTATTATCTTCACAGCACACCACATGATTAGTCTCGAGTTACATATGAACTATGTATACTATATGAACTCGAACTCGATTTTTTGAATCCACTTTATGTTGATTTCAAATCACAGTACATTTCAAGCTCTAGCTAGATATTCACAATCTAAACCATGTCTCACATGTATATTGTGTTTATCACATTATGTATGGTCCCCCGCCCCCTACGCCTATAAGTATTTAGATCTGAGTTGCAAACACCACACATTACCACAAATTCAAATAAAATGTGAGAATGTTCGATATATAGTATTGTTTAGATTGTTCGATATTTAGTTGTAAGCTGCAAACGCCACACATTATCACAAATTCAAATAAAATGTGTGATTATTCGATGTATATTATGGTTTAGATTGTTCGACATTTAGCTATGAGTTGCAAACGCCATGCATTATCACATTATGGTATAACATGTGCGAAACCACAACATGCATATCAGCGCTATATTCATGCATGCATGCATATGTTTAAAACACTATGATCTACTATTCAAATATAAGAATCCACTTTCATATCAAATTATGATCTTTGTTAGTCTCTTACACCCACACAATCCTCTAACCTTTGTAGCTACCACTAACTTTCTCTCGTGCGTGCACACGCCCTCCCCGCCCTCCCCCTCCCTCAGCATTCTACCCGTCGTGCACATTCATTTATTTTTCTTTAGGTCATTCTCCCACAGTCTCCACAACTCCTTTCCGACACACACCAATCGATAAACCTCTCCAGCGATGTCTGCCTACAACATACACACGCACCTTCAATCTCCTCCTTTATGTGTCCTTGCCTCGTGTCTCTCATACGGTCCCACACACGTGTAACCTCTCGCCCCTCTTTTCATCGATCTCACAACCGCACACTCCTCCCCCTATCTAGCTAGTAGCTGGGCCTCTCGCACCACCTCCTAGCTCCATTCTCTCTGTCTATCCATCTCATTGGGCCTTATTTGCCTCTAACAAATGGATGTACACCGAAGGATCTCCCGCTATACATATAGCTAGCTAGGTCCTTATAACTCATTTTTTCCCACGCGTCGATTGATCTACCTCATTAGTTATGTCTCTCCCTTCCTCTGACAAACAACAATTGATCTACCGATCTAGTTAGGTTTGCTTACCAAACACATGGTTCCCCTTCATCATCCATGGATGCGTCCCAACAGATCTACCACACACAGGCACACACAGAAACACATCCCCACTCTTATTGATAATATTGCAGCTCCACCCTCATTTTGTCTAGTAGGCCTCTCCCACCATCTTTGAGAAGCACCTCCATCATCCATCCAGCACTCTACCCCTCTCCCTCTCTCTCTCTCTCTCCTCTCTCTCTCTCTCTCTCCGTCCCATCCTATTTACCGTCCTTCAGTTATATATGGATGTCGATCGATCTCCCACAAGACATCACTACTAGGGAAAATCCTATACATAGGATATTACCAGCAGCGCGTTCTAAAATAAGGCGTTGCTGCAATATAGCAGTAGAGCGCTCCAGCAGAACACACTGCTGAAATAAAAGTAGCAGTACCGCGCCTCCACTAAGCCGCACTACTGCTATAATTCCCACGACCCGCCGTGAAGCTAGTTATAGCAGTAGCGCATTAAATCGAAGTGCAATACTGGTAGGTACCTTAGCAGCAGAGCCTTTAGCTATAGCGCGCTACTGCTAAAACTAGCAATCTCCCACCACCCACGCCGTCCTCTATCCAATCCACACTCACACTCACACTCACTCCATCTCCCCCTAAACCCCCCCCCCCACACCGGTCCTCCCCCATCGGCCGCCGTCGCCTACCCCTCTTCCCTTTGTGCCGCCGTCACCTCCTCCTCCTCGCTGGACTCGGTACCGCCCTCCTACTCCGTCCTCCCTCGACTCGCCGCCGGCCGGCCCCTCCTCGCTCCGCCCTTCCTCCTCCGTCCTACTCCCTCCTCCCTCCTCCAGTCGCCCCTCCTTCTCCCTCCTCCCTCCTCCATCCACAACCCCTCCTCCCTGCTACATTTTGATTTAGTAGGCTAGTTCGTATGAAACATTTTGATTTAGTTCATATGATTTAGTTGATTTAGTAGGCCAGTTGATTTAGTTAATTTACAACATTTTGATTTAATACGCAAGTTGATTTAGTAGGCTACTTGATTTAGGTGATTTATAGAACATTTTGATTTAGTTGATTTAGTAGGCAAGTTGATTTAATAGGCTAGTTGATTTAGTTGATTAGAACATTTTGATTTAGTTGATTTAGTAGGCAAGTTGATTTAATAGGCTAGTTGATTTAGTTGATTTATAGAACATTTTGGTTTAACAACTATTTTTCTTTCCTGTGAAGTGGATCGTTAAACCTTTGCTCATATTGCTTTACGAAAATGGCGCCACTACCACCACCACCATGTCGACTATGAAAGTCAAGGTGTGCCAGCCGAGTTTTGATAACTCGCAAGTATAGGGGATCGCAACAGTTTTCGAAGGTGGAGTATTGAACCCAAATTTATTGATTCGACACAAGGGGAGCCAAAGAATATTCTCGAGTATTAGCAGTTGAGTTGTCAATACAACCACACCTAGATAACTTAGTATCTGCAGCAAAGTGTTTAGTAGCAAAGTAGTATTGAAGTAACGGTAATGATAGCAAAAAGTAATAGTAACAGTTTTGTAGCAATGGTAACAGTGGCAACATCAAAGTAACTAAGCAAAGAACAATATGTCAAAAGCTCGTAGGCATTGGATCAGTGATGGATAATTATGTCGGATGCGATTCCTCATGTAATAGTTATAACATAGGGTGACACAGAACTAGCTCCAGTTCATTAATGTAATGTAGGCATGTATTCCGAATATAGTCATACGTGCTTATGGAAAAGAACTTGCATGATATCTTTTGTCCTACCCTCGCGTGGCAGCGGGGTCCTAATGGAAACTAAGGGATATTACGGCCTCCTTTTAATAGAGAACTGGACCAAAGCATTAACACTTGGTGAATACATGAACTCCTCAAACTACGGTCATCACCAGTAAGTATCTCGATTACTGTCACTTCGGGGTTAACGGATCATAACACATAATAGGTGACTATAGACTTGCAAGATAGGATCAAGAACTCACATATATTCATGGAAACATAATAGGTTCATATCTGAAATCATGGCACTCGGGCCCTACTGACAAGCATTAAGCATAGCAAAGTCATAGCAACATCAATCCCACAACATAATGGATACTAGGGATCAAACCCTAACAAAACTAACTTAATTACATGGTAAATCTCATCCAACCCATCACCGTCCAGCAAGCCTATGATGGAATTACTCACGCTCGGCGGTGAGCATCATGAAATTGGTGATGGAGGATGATTGATGATGACGATGGGGACGGATTCCCCTCACCGGAGCCCCGAAAGGACTCCAGATCAGCCGTCCCGAGAGGTTTTAGGTCTTGGCGGCGGCTCTGTATCGTAAAACGCGATGAATCCTTCTTCACTTATTTTTTTCTCTGTGAAAGCAAATATATGGAGTTGGAGTTGAGGTCGGTGGATGTCCAAGGGGCCCATGAGCCAGGGGGCGTGCCCTAGGGGAGGGGGCGCGCCCCCCACCCTCGTGACTAGGGTGTGGGCCCCCTGACATTATTTCTTTTGCATGTATTTTTTATTAATTCTAAAAAGTGTCTCCATGGATTTGCAGGTCATTCCGAGAACTTTTATTTCTGCACAAAATTAACACCATGGCAGTTCTACTGAAAATAGCGTCAGTCCGGGTTAGCTCCATTCAAATCACAAGTTAGAGTCCAAAACAAGGGCAAAAGTGTTTGGAAAAGTAGATACGACGGAGACGTATCAAGTTTTGTCATGCGGCGGTAAGAAATTATAAATGTAACAACTATTTTATTTTTAGTGTTGGCACTGAATTGGGTCATTTTGCTTTTTTTACACAGATCGTCCCATGCAATGTGATGTTGAAATTCAACAAGCTGACAGGAGACACTGTGACATTTGAGGCTCCAGGGGGGCCGTACACTATGGAGGTCGAGAAAAGACGCAATATGTCACAGATTGGAGGAGATGGATGGGCATGTTTCCTCGCCCGCATGTGTCGTACTGGTGGTGAGTTGGTCAGCTTCTCCTTCAGAGCAGAAAGACCCAAGCTGGCTGTCATTTTTATCAACCTAGTGGAAGATGATGACGATGACAAAGATGATGAAGATAATGAGGACCCACTCGATGAAGATGATGAGGACCCACTTCATGAAGCCATCATAGCTCAAAGAATGAGACTGAGCGAGGAGGAGGTGTGCAACCTATGGGACATAATTCCGCCACGTGCTGACTTTGTGGGGGTGCCATTCGTGACCCTCCTGACAAGTACCATGGTCGACATGATATGGTATGTTATACTTACAAATGCAAATTATCCGATGATATGCTTAGTGTAGAGTCCAATGATATGTTGTGTGGAATATAGTCGATGGCATGCTTTAGTGTAGAGTTCGATCACATGCTTATTAGTGTAGAATCTAAGGAACTATTAATTGTGCAGATAATCCATATATACCTATTTGCAAGAGTATGTCCGAGGCAATTTATTAACTGATATGTTTTTCTTATTCAAAAAATGGCAAAGGGCCTATCTTTGAGTTATGGTATCGAGTCTGATGAAGAAGGCTCAGCTGGACTACGCCTTACCACAAGGGGCTCCGTCACAACCTATACTTACCGCGTCGACATGGACAGCTGCATACACTTAAACTCGGTTTGGTGGAAGAGATTCCTCGATGGGAAAAATCTTCGTGTTGGACAGGCCATCCAAATTACTATCAGGAACACCCACCGCCCAGGCTTGACGATGATGATCGTCTCCGATATCACCTAGAACTACATATGTGTGTGTGGCTATATCATCTAGAACTACATATGATGATCGTCGTCGATATCATCTAGAACTACATATGATGATCGTCGTCGATATCATCTAGAACTACATATGATGATCGTCGTCGATACGACCATGTACTTCTTGAGGATGCATGTTGACTATACATGAAATTGTTGTCTAGTACTCCCTTTGTTCCAAATTACTCGTTGTGGTTTTAACTAAAACCACGATGAGTAATTTGGAATGGAGGGAGTACTACCTAGTACTTATAATGCTTTATGAATTTGATACCTAGTATCTGGAAATTGCAGTTTATTGAAACCGAAACGGGGTAGGAAGCGGGGGAAATGATGAAAGATATAGCAGTAGCGAGGGACTAGGAAATCGCTACAGCTAACTAATAGTAGCGCATTCGAGAAAAGCGCTGCTGATATCGTCAACAGTAGTAGCGCGGGTCCGGACCGCACTACTACTAATAGTTAGTTGTAGCACCATATTAGTAGCATGGCTGCCCTGCTGCTACTAGCCTCAAAACTCGCGCTACTACTAGGGTTTTCCCTAGTAGTGCATAGTTGGGTCTCTCCTTCTCAACACATATACAAGTTGTTCTACCTCTATAGTTAGGCCTCTGCCTACCCCTCCCCCACCCCCTCCCACACACACACACCGATACATTGAGCACTCTAGTCATGTCTCCCTGCCACACACAAACTTGATTTGTACCCTCTAACGTTCTGGTAGGTTAGTCGCCCTATATCTTTGACTTGCACACACAAACAATTTTGATGGCTCTCTTCATCTATTTCGCACCCACCCACTTGATCCTCTCTTCGACTCTATCGATACCTATGACCCATCCCTCTCTGCTCGTGGATCGCCCATCCCTCTATATATGATATGGATAGGCCTCCATTTCACACACATTGCATGCAAAATTTTGTTTGAGATGTCATCGATACATATTCCCACAAATACATTCACGAAATCACCCCCCCCCCCCAAAACAAAAAACACTCACGAACACACACACCATCTACCTAGGTTTGTATCTCTCTCACACACACCCACGTAGGTGGGGGACATGCACGAAGAGAAGAGGTGCACGCACAGCGCACATACTCCCGTATCTTTCCCAACCACACCGGCGCGGGTACACAGTAGAGCTCATTTCTGTACGAAAAGGCAGCCCACGTGGTAATTTGACATGTGTACTGGTTGTCCACTTGGTGGAGGGAGGATCGTATACCACGGGTGAACAAACAAATTGCAACTTGATGCGTTATGTTAAAAAAGAGGCAAACCATGTGGGGTCTACCTTAGAGGCAAGGCTCTACACACTGGAGTACTTTTGATGTGTCTCGTCAACTCGCAGAACGAGGAGAAGATTGCTTAGTACGTCGTCTCCCCCGCCCACGGGCGCGGTGGCTCGCAGGATGAGGTGAAGCTTGCTTATTAGTAGTAGTACTAACGCCTTACGCCCGCTCCCTCGCCCACGCGCGCGGTGGCTCGCAAGACGAGGAGAAAAATTTACTACTCCCTCCGTTTACTCCTTGTCCCTACTACCTTGGTTAGAGAGATTATCATATTGTTTGGAATTTATATGTCCTTTAGTAGATTTGAATATGAACTACTAGTACATACTCCAAACACTGATGTATAAAGACGTATTTTAGAGTGTAGATTCACTCATTTTGCTCCGTATGTAGTCCATATTGAGGCCCTGTTTGGTTCATAAGTCCTAGGACTTTTTCTAGTCCCAACTAAAAAGTCCCTCCCTGTTTGTTTTCAGGGACTAGAAAGTCCCTAGTCCCTCCCTAGAGGTTATTGAATGACCATGTTACCCCTAGTATACAGAAAAATAACAACCAAACAACACCATGGGGCTGCGGGGCAATGGGTGTAGGGAGGGGCATTGTTGGAAAAGTCCCAAAAATGACTCTCCTTGAGAGTCTTCTTCATTAAGTCCCAAAAAGCAAGTTTTAGTCCCTAGTAGCCCCTCCTGTTTGGTTAAAAAGTCTCTAAGAGGGACTTTTTCTAGTCCCTACACTAAAAATTCCCTGGAAACAAACACCCCCTGAAACGAGCGTAATAGTACAAACTCTCCCTCGCCCCTCGACCATCACCCACGTGGTGGACGTGCAGCAATTCATTTGGTCTCATATAGCCAGAACGATATATATCGCAGTACCATTATTGCTAGACTTCCCGAAGAGGCGAAGAGCCAATCACAAGGTTAATATTTTGGAGATGCCAAGCGCAAGGTTTATAGGAGAACAAGTAGTAGGTGCCGCGTCATTTATAAATAAAGTTTTTTGTCTTTAGTGGCACGTATGAGATGCATAGCAACGAGAGAGGAGAGTATGTCCACGTACCCTCGTAGACTGAAAGCGGAAGCATTTAGTAACGCGGTCGATGTAGTTGAACTTCTTCGCGATACAACCGATCAAGTACCAAACGTACGGCACCTCCGCGTTCAGCACACTTTCAGCTCGATGACGTCCTGTACTCTTGATCCAGTTGAGGGCGAGGGTGAGTTCCGTCGGCACGACAGCATGGCGACGATGGTGATGATGCTACCGGTGCAGGCCTTCATCTAAGCTCTGCAACGGTATGATCGAGGTGTGTAACTGTGGAGGGGGGTACCGCACACGGCTAAAAGATTAACTTGTGTGTCTTTGGGGTGCCCCCCTCCCACGTATATAAAGGAGGGGGGAAGAGGAGGCTGGCCCAAGGGGGGCGCACCAAAGGGGGGAGTCCTACTTGGACTCCCGGTCTAAGTAGGATTCGGTCCCCCCCCCCTTTCCTATTCCAACTAGGAGATGGAAGGGAAGGAGGAAGAGGGGAGATGGAAGGACGGGGCACCACCCCCTCCTAGTCCAATTCGGACCAGCCCATGGGGGTGCGCGCGGCCACCCTTGAGGCCCTTCTCTCCTTTCCCGTATGACCCATTAAGGCACATTACTTCCCCCGACGAATTCCCGTAACTCTCCGGTACTCCGAAAAATACCCAAATCACTCGGAACCTTTCCGATGTCCGAATATAGCATTCCAATATATCAATCTTTATTTCTCGACCATTTCGAGACTCTTTGTCACGTTCATGATCTCATCTGGGACTCCGAACAAACTTCGATCATCAAAATCACATAACTCATAATACATATCGTTATCGAACGTTAAGCGTGCGGACCCTACGGGTTCGAGAACTATGTAGACATGACTGAGACACATCTCTGGTCAATAAACAATAGCGGAATCTGGATGCTCATATTGGCTCCTACATATTATACGAAGATCTTTACCGGTCAAACCGCATAACATATGTTGTTCCCTTTGTCATCGGTATGTTACTTGCCCGAGATTCGATCGTCGGTATCATCGTACCTAGTTAAATCTTGTTACCGGCAAGTCTATTTACTCGTTCCATAATACTTCATCCTGCAACTAACTCATTAGTCACAATGCTTGCAAATCTTATAGTGATGAGTATTACCGAGAGGGCCCAGAGATACCTCTCTGAAACACGGAGTGACAAATCCTAATCTCGATGTATGCCAACCCAATAAATACCTTCGGATACACTTGTAGAGCGCCTTTATAATCACCCATTTACATTGTGACGTTTGGTAGCACACAAAGTGTTCCTCCGGTATTCGGGAGTTGCATAATCTCATAGTCTGAGGAACTTGTATAAGTCATGAAGAAAGCAGTAGCAACGAAACTGACGGGATCGTAATGCTAAGCTAACGGATGGGTCATGTCCATCACATCATTCTTCTAATCATGTGATCTCGTTCATCAAATGACAGAACGATATATATCGCAGTACCATTATTGCTAGACTTCCCGAAGAGGCGAAGAGCCAATCGCAAGGTTAATATTTTGGAGATGACAAGCGCAAGGTTTATAGGAGAACGAGTAGTAGGTGCCGCGTCATTTATAAATAAAGTTTTTTTTCTTTAGTGGCACGTATGAGATGCATAGCAACGAGAGAGGAGAGTATGTCCACGTACCGTCGTAGACTGAAAGCGGAAGCGTTTAGTAACGCGGTCGATGTAGTTGAACTTCTTCGCGATCCAACCGATCAAGTACCAAACGTACGGCACCTCCGCGTTCAGCACACTTTCAGCTTGATGACGTCCCGTACTCTTGATCCAGTTGAGGGCGAGGGTGAGTTCCGTCGGCACGACGGCGTGGCGGCGATGGTGATGATGCTACCGGCGCAGGCCTTCATCTAAACTCTGCAACGGTATGATCGAGGTGTGTAACTGTGGAGGGGGGTACCGCACACGGCTAAAAGATTAACTTGTGTGTCTTCGGGGTGCCCCCCTCCCACGTATATAAAGGAGGGGGAAGAGGAGGCTGGCCCAAGGGGGGGCGCACCAAAGGGTGGAGTCCTACTTGGACTCCCGGTCTAAGTAGGATTCGGTCCCCCCCCCCTTCCTATTCCAACTAGGAGATGCAAGGGAAGGAGGAAGAGGGGAGATGGAAGGACGGGGGCACCACCCCCTCCTAGTCCAATTCGGACCAGCCCATGGGGGCGCGCGCGGCCACCCTTGAGGCCCTTCTCTCCTTTCCCGTATGGCCCATTAAGGCACATTACTTCCCCCGGCGAATTCCCGTAACTCTCCGGTACTCCGAAAAATACCCGAATCACTCGGAACCTTTCCGATGTCCGAATATAGCCTTCCAATATATAAATCTTTATTTCTCGACCATTTCGAGACTCTTTGTCACGTTCATGATCTCATCTGGGACTCCGAACAAACTTCGATCATCAAAATCACATAACTCATAACACATATCGTTATCGAACGTTAAGCGTGCGGACCCTACGGGTTCGAGAACTATGTAGACATGACCGAGACACATCTCCGGTCAATAAACAATAGCGGAATCTGGATGCTCATATTGGCTCCTACATATTATACGAAGATCTTTACCGATCAAACCGCATAACAACATATGTTGTTCCCTTTGTCATCGGTATGTTACTTGCCCGAGATTCGATCGTCGGTATCACCGTACCTAGTTAAATCTTGTTATCGGCAAGTCTCTTTACTTGTTCCGTAATACTTCATCCTGCAACTAACTCATTAGTCACAATGCTTGCAAATCATATAGTGATGAGTATTACCGAGAGGGCCCAGAGATACCTCTCCGAAACACGGAGTGACAAATCCTAATCTCGATGTATGCCAACCCAATAAATACCTTCGGATACACTTGTAGAGCGCCTTTATAATCACCCATTTACATTGTGACGTTTGGTAGCACACAAAGTGTTCCTCCGGTATTCGGGAGTTGCATAATCTCATAGTCTGAGGAACTTGTATAAGTCATGAAGAAAGCAGTAGCAATGAAACTGACGGGATCGTAATGCTAAGCTAACGGATGGGTCATGTCCATCACATCATTCTTCTAATCATGTGATCTCGTTCATCAAATGACAACTCATGTCTATGGATAAGAAACATAACCATCTTTGATAAACGAGCTAGTCAAATAGAGGCATACTAGGGACAAATATGTTTTGTCTATGTATTCACACATGTACTAAGTTTCTGGTTAATACAATTATAGCATGAATAATAAACATTTATATGAAATAAGGAAATAAATAATAACTTTATTATTGCCTTTAGGGAATATTTCCTTCAGCGTGCGTGTGCGGCGTGCACGGAAACTGTGGAGCGCGGGGCATGGCGAAGTGGGCAGCAGAGATGCGGCGGGAGCAGACGTGTAAGTCCCTACCCCGTGCATCTGTAGCAACCGAAGCTTGAGTCCGTGCTTGAGTAACGGCTGTTCGTGCAGCCGGCAACGTTCGTGCGCCGGGCATATCCTGCTGTCCACTGCCTCGTTCCTCCTCCTCCTTTTTCCTATGTTCGTGCGAGAGAGAGAGAGAGAGCGCTCCGGCGACAGGCAATGCAAGGCTACAGCAACAAGAGACGCTATGCTGAAATCAGCATGTTCACTGACAACTCTGATGGATTAACTTCATGTGAGGCTCCTGTTCAGTTGATGCATCAGGCTTTTTCAGATATTTATTGCTATTAGCAGCGTAACCTACCGACTCTGGAAGTCTCTGCTATTCTCACAGGCAGTGCCGATGTTAGGAGCAGCACTGCGCTACAATGGGAACATTAAGGCCCCATTTGAAAGCAAATTATTGGAAAATCCAAAGGAATACTACAGTATTTTAACCTATAGTCACAAGATATCACAGTTTTGACATACAGAAGTTTTCTAGAGTATTGAGAATACTGCAAACATTTTTTTGAATTAAAACGAAATTTTATTCATTAGCAATAACCAATACATCGTTTGTGAGAAACATTACAATTTCACTAATAGGCTCCTCAAACCAATCCGAAGTCGAAAAAAACCTAGCTAATCTAGCAAGTTCATGTGCTACTTTATTTGCCTCTCTATTACAATGTTCGAATTTAGTCATGATAAAATCACAAGCATAGTGATAGCAGTCATCGAAGATTGCTGCCGCCGCTCCCGCTGACTGTTCTCTGTCCTGCATGGTCTCAATCGCCTCCAGATTGTCAGAGTTGATGATTAGCCGATTACATCCCGCCCTTTGCGTTAAATTTAGGCCAAATTTGAGAGCTAAGGCCTCTGCCCTGAGAACATCCACGCAGTAGTCTATCTTTCCATTCCCTCCTGCAATAAACCGACCTTTGTCGTCTCTCAATACTGCCCCCATCGTACCCTCCAACAAGTCATGGTCAAAATAGCCATCAACATTGAGTTTCACAAAGCCCCTAGAAGGACATTGCCAACCCTTCTTTTTCATGGACGCCTTTGAAGTTGATGCGTTTACAAAATTATATGTAAGAGCCATGATCCCCATTGAGATTTGAGTCGCATTTTGAGTTAGTTCCTTGTGCACTAATTTCCATCTTTCCCACCACAGATACCAAGCTGAGATAGCTATCATTTCTCGAACATTTTCGTACCCCATAATGCGTAGATGTTGATCTGGAAGGAGTAATAGGTATTCCAATGTTGCCTCTCCAGCACGATCGATCTCACAAGCTCTCTCAATAATCAAATCCAACCCTAGCCTTTTCCAAACCTCCTTCACTTTTCTACAAAGGAAAAGCAATTTCTTCGTATCTTCTACACCCTGAGATCAGGTAAGGCAAGAGGGCGAGACCTTCATGTGTGTATTAGTGACTGTTCCCCAACATGGGAGAGTGCCATGTAGTGTCCGCCATAAAAAAAATTGACTTTAGCCTGACAAGATAACTTCCATATCTGACACCATATAGGGTTAGGTGTGCTCCGTCCCATCCCGTTGGAATATTTTAGTTTGCTCCCATACTGATAGTTCCACTCCACAGAGTAAGCAGACTGTACCGAAAATATACCATCTTTCGTATAACTCCAGGCAATAAAATCTGTCATATTATGTTGTGAAATTGGGATTGAAAGAATCCGTTGTGCGTCAGTCGTCCACATAGTTTGTCTAATCAGGTCCTCATCCCAATTATTGGAGACCGGGCCAATCAAATCTACGACTTTTGATAACAAGTGCCCTCCCCTAGGGGTAACAATCTTCCTAGTGGCACAATTTGGGATCCAGGCATCTTCCCAAATGTTGATGTTATGTCCATCCCCCACTCTCCAAATATAACCAAGCTTGAGAGTAGTGATGCCTTCCATAATACTTTGCCATGTGAAGGAAGCACCATGCTTTGGCTTGGAGATCAGCAAATCACCATTAGGATAGTACTTGGCCCTTAAAATAGTGGCACACAAGGAGTCGGGATTATCAAGGAGATGGCATGCCTGTTTTGCAAGCAGAGCCAGGTTAAAACAGTGGATGTCACGGAATCCCATTCCTCCTTGGTTTTTTGATATACACATTTTCCACCAGGCCATCCAATGCATCCTCTTCTGGTTCTCCTTGTCTCCCCACCAGAAATGCGCCATCGCGTCAATGATTCCTTTACAAATCTTTTTACGAATTTTAAAGACCAACATTGCATAGGTAGGTATAGCTTGAATCACCGCCTTTTATAGGATCTCCTTCCCCCTGGCAGATAGTATTTTTTCCTTCCAACCACTAATTCTCTTAACAATACGTTCAATCAAAAAACTAAAGCAGTCTGTTTTATCAACACCCACATTTGCTGGTAAGCCCAAATATTTATCAGTGAGAGCCTCCGTCATTATATTTAGCATTGTACACAATTGTTCTCTGATCTCTACCTTTGTATTAGGGCTGAAGAAAATACTGGATTTTTCAACGCTTACCTGTTGTCCCGACGCCACACAATATAAATCTAGTGTTGATTTCAGGTTCTCCGCATTATGTTGGTTGGCTTTCATTAATATCAATGAGTCGTCCGCAAAGAGAAGATTTGTGACTGGCGGGGCATCTCTAGAGACTTTAACTCCTGATATGTTTCCATTCTCTTCAGCCTACGCAAGCAAGGCATTCAATCCTTCTGTGCACAACAAAAAGAGATATGGTGATAGAGGGTCCCCTTGTGTCAATCCTCTCGTACGTTTAAATCTCTCACTTTCCTCTTCGTTGATCCTTACTTTGTATTCTAAGGTTGAGACGCATTGCATAATCAAGTTAACCCACTCACGATGAAAACCAAAATTCAACATTATCTCCTTCAAAAAAGTCCACTCAACTCTATCATAGGCTTTGTGCATATCAAGTTTTATAGCACACAAGCCCTCTCTACCCGTTCTTTTGTTCTTGATTGTGTGAAAACATTCATAGGCCACTAAAATATTACCCGTTATCAATCTACCCGGTACAAATGCACTCTGTGTTGGGCTAATAATTTCTAGTAAAAAACCCTTCAATTGAGAAGCCACCATTTTTTCAATTATTTTATATAGCACATTACATAAGCTGATCAACCTAAATTGGGTGACCTTCTCTGGTGTATTAATTTTAGGAATCATCACGATCGTTGTATCATTCCAACCCTTCGGTATAGTGCATGTGTTGATTGCTGTGAGAACCTCCTCAATTAAGTCTTCCCCTAGCATGGCCAAAACCTTTTATAGAAGATAGCATGGAGTCCATCTGGCCTTGGAGCTTTCAAATCCCCAATATCGAATAAAGCCTTGCGAACATCTTCCGCAGTATAAGGGGCAAGTAGAGCATCATTCATTTCGTTTGACACTCTCCTTCGAACAAGTGATAAAACATCTTGATTCGGGTGCTGAACTTCCAATGTAAAAAGCTTTGTAAAATATCCAGTAATACGATTCGTCAAATCCTTATCCGTTAACCAGTTTCCTGACTCGTCTACTAGTTTTTTTATATTATTTCTTTTTTTCCTGGTTGTGGCAGCATTATGAAAGAACGACGTGTTACGATCCCCGTGCATCAACCAATTTTCCCGTCCTCTGTGTAACCAGAATATTTCTTCTTGCTCCAAAATATTTTCAATTACCACAATAATTTCCTTCTGACGACATCTAGATTCTGTATTCAACGGGCCACGCCTTAGTCTCTCCAACTCTTTTTTTAATTTTCTAATTCTCACCTTTGGTCCCTTTAGCGTTTCCCGGTCCCAAATATGTAGATCGGCATGCACTGCTCTCGTACGATCAGCAAGTGAGGGTCCAATACCTGCTAGCTTTGCTTTCTCCCAAGATGCCTTAATGATTTCGTTGACCGTCTCTTCCTTCAACCATCTCGCCTCAAATTGTTTTAACACGCCCCTCTGCGCATTTAAAGATTTTTTCATCCCAATACTCCATATCCAGTATGATTGGGCGATGGTCAGAATGAGCATGTTCTTCATTGATAACTGCCGCTCGTGGAAATTTGTTTACCCATGCTAAGTTACAGACTGCCCGATCAAGGCGCTCATGTATTTCGCCTCTCCTCCCAGTGAACATGTCCCCATTATAGCCTAGATCTTCCAGCCCACAATCCATTAGGCATTCACGGAACTCTCTCATCATACCAAGTGGTCTAGCTGCACCACCCTCTTTTTCCTAGGGGTATAAAATTTCATTAAAAAACCCCAAAACCACACAGGGATGGTTGCTCTTACTATGTAAATTGCGAATGTCATCCCAAGAAAGATGGCGTTCACTCCATTTCGGGTGACCATAGAACCCCGTGAACCGCCACTAAACCACATTCTCATACATGAAAACAATATCAATAAAATGGGGCGAGACATAGTTCAACTCAATTTTTTTGGACTCATGATAAAACAAAGCGAGGCCACCGGCCTTACCATCACTTTCTACTACCAACTTAGAATCAAAACCTAAAACGCGATGAAGCTCATAGGCTTTACAATTATTCAAATGGGATTCAGAAAGGAAAATTAAATCTCCCCTTGTACGCTTCTGTAGATCCAGAAGCTCATGAACTGCCGTGTTGGAGAGCATACCACGGCAGTTCCAGCCTAGGATTTTCATTTGGCCTGGCGGTCCTCCTCCTCGGAGGTAGCCGATGTGCCAATCTCATCTTTGTCTTCGCCAACTGATTCCCCACCTCGCGGCGCGTACTCTTCCTCCTTCTCATCAGTCTCCTTTGCAACATTTGTAACCCCGCCCTCCTCATCCTGGACTGCTACAACTCCACCCGTGCACACCCGTTTCGATGTGGCATTTACATCACCATATAAGATGCGCTCATAACTATCCATCTCTTTCTCAAAAGAAAACTCTAAGTCGCTGCCCATTGGATGAGCCCCAAAAAAATGCCCCCTTTTTTCACTAGCACTTGCTTGTGAGCATCTTCAGCTCTGTTTGGCCCCACTTTCTTTTTATCTTTCTTTTTTGAATTGCCTCGCATAGGATTTTTTGTTGCACTGAATTTAAAGGGTAGATCATTCTTCTCTGTATCACCCCAGGCGTAGCGATTCTCACTGCAACAGCGCTAGACAGCGCCTCCAGCACCCCCGGCTGAAAAAGAAGCTCGCCAGCTTCATCTCCATGCGGTGGAATTTTTCTCGGCTTCACCTGTGCATGAGAAATCACGGCCAAGTGACCTGCATGTGTACTTTGGGCATGTACAACATCATAACAAAGTTGACTTTGGTCAACCTCCACATTCTGGCGCGACTCCAGCATGGTCACGTGGCCCTGGACCTCCTGGCCCCGCCCGGCAGCATCAGCTAGCGCGCCCGCCTGGTCCTCCTGACCAAGCAGCGCATCCGCCGGGCTAGGTGCCATGATCCCCTGCGTCTGGCCCTCTTGGCCGGTGTTCATCTTGAAGGAGATAGTGGCCCCCTTATCGGAGACCGTTAGCCCGCTCACGACAGTGGAGACCTTGACGACATCCGTGGCCTCAAACATATTTGGCTATGGCTTCAAAATTAGCAACTATTCACAGTTGCAAACATGCATGCAAGTACCAAGCTCCCTATTCGTTGCACACTTGGACAACCAACGAACAGCCGCATACATGAACTTGAATTGCCATGCACAAAGCTAGCTTACCAAAAGCGGAGACAGTTGAACTACCAGGAGCGAAGCTGTCGGCTGCATGTGGGCTGGAACACTCAGCCATATTCAGCGTCCACTGGTACGAAACGGAGCTATATCAGCGGTTCGTAGGGGCCTTTAGTGTCAGTTGCTGCAACCGGCACTAAAGTGTGGGGACTAATGGTCCCCCCTTTAGTCCCGGTTCAGCACGAACCGGCACTAAAGGGCTGCTAGAATTTTTGTCTATTTGGGCCTAGCCCAATAGCAGTTTCGGAAATTCCTAATAAATCCTAGAGGCCCACGCAGCCCATTCGTGCAAGGCAAGAGGTGGAACTAAAGTTTAGTCCCACATTGCTAGTTTAGAGGGAGTTGGACCTCTTTATAAGGGAGGTTCTTTCCCCACTTGTATGAGCATGAGAACAAGAGGGACATCCACGCACGCTCCTCCTCCGCCGCCCGCTGCGCCACGCCTCGTCACGACGCGCCGCGGGTTGCGGGAATGAGCCGAGGTCTAAATTTTTGCCACGCACTACGGGTATACGAAAGGTCACTCGGGAGCTGAGAAGTTTTATTGTAGTGGATATTGAATACGAACATTGCACCCTTCGGTTGTTACCTATTCCCTTCACCTCCCGGTGCAGCCTCTCGCCTCCTTCTCTTGCGCCTATAGAAGGGAGGTCGCTCTCTCAGAGAGACGCACCAGAACTACTTCCTCCTCTCGCCACCGGTTCCTGAGCACTGCGCTGCTGCTACGATCTTCCCCATCCCAACTTGTAGCTTGCACTGTAGGTCGAGACAGTAGGCCTCCAAAACCGCACCTTTTGAGTCCTGTACGGGAGAAGGGTGATAAGGTTTTTGGGGAGCGCTCTGCGCGATTACTGACTCCACTCCTTCGTCACGGACTCCGACGACTACTTCCCCGACGACGAGTTCTTCCCCGACGTCGACAACCTCCTCGACGACATGGCTGGTGAGGACACCAACCCCAAGTCCAGTGCTACCACTACTACTGATGTCCCGTACGTGTTCTTACGCTTTCTGTTAGAGGTCATGTCACAGTTCCTTGTTTTACTGTTTTCCCTACATATGTTAGACTCTACTTCATATATGCTGCTTGCCCTAAATATATTTTCCTATAGTTCATATGTGAAGATGATATTTATCTTCTCTCTGTCTGATCGCATGACTTGCTTTATCTCTGCTATTTTAGTCATGCTTTATTCAGTATTTTTGTTAATAAAATCATATGGTAAATTGCTCATATTTCCAACAATCCCAAAAACGTTATGATAGGCAATTTACCCCAAGTGGTTTTGCTGCTTCCATGAGACCTCCTATGTTTGAGGGTATCCACTATATGAGGTGGCGCATGAGAGCAGTCTTATGGTTTCAAACCATGAGTTGCTATGATGCCACGCTTGGCAAACCTGAAGGAGAGCAAGATGCACAACAGGCACAAGCTTTTCAGAAAATGGATACCTTATTTAAGGCTGCACTCTTGAGTGTTCTTGGTGAGAACATAGTTGATGCTTATTCGTCAATTGATAATCGAAAAGATATGTGGGACGCACTCGAGGCCAAGTTTGGGGTCTCGGATGCTGGCACTGAGTTGTACATCATGGAGCAATTCTATGACTACAGGATGACTGAAGAGCGCTTCGTGATTGAGCAAGATCATGAGATAAAGTCATTTGCTAGAGAACTTGAGCACTTCAATTGTATCCTACCGGACAAGTTTATTGCCGGAGGTATCATCACTAAGCTTCCTCCCACGTGGAAGAACTTTCCTACCTTACTGAAGCATAAGAGGCAGGAGTTTTCCGTTCTGGATCTCATTGGTACTCTTGATGTGGAAGAAAAGGCGAGATCAAAGGACAACCATGCTCGAGGTATTGAGGGAGGTTCTAGTGCCAATCTGGTACACAAGAAGAACTTCCAGCTCCACAAGTTCAAGAACAAGGGCAAGTTTGATGGTAAAGCAAAGTTTGATGGGAAGAACAAGGCTGTGCAGCACACGAACGTCAAGAAGAAGAATGACAAGAATAAAGGTGTTTGTCATGTGTGTGGGGATCCTGGTCATTGGGCTCCTAGTTGCCCTAATCGCTATGACAAGCGTCATCCTGGGAAAGGCGGCCAGACCGCTAATGTTGTCATTGGAGACACTGACATGAAGGATGTTGGGTATGGTATATTTCCCACTATTCTTTCAGTATGTCATTCTCCTGATTGGTTAATTGACACGGGTGCTAATGTGCATGTATGCGGTGATATTTCCATGTTTTCGTCTTATCAGACCGCAGGGACTTCTACCGTGCTGATGGGCAACGGTTCAAGTGCTTCTGTTTGTGGTGTTGGCACGGTCAATCTGAAGTTTACTTCGGGGAAGATCGTGCGTCTTAAGAACATGCATTATGTCCCCTCTGTTAGCGGATCTCTTCTGTGTAGAGATGGCTACAAGCTTGTCTTTGAGTCGAATAAATTTGTAATATCCAAGTATACAACCTTTGTTGGTAAAGGCTATGAGTCAGGAGGCCTGTTTCATTTATCCTTATTAGACGTTTGCAATAAAGTTGTTAATCATGTTTGCAACAATAGTGAATCAAATGTGTGGCATTCACGTCTTTGTCATGTTAACTTTGGTTGCATGTCGCAACTAGAAAAGTTGAACTTAATCCCTAGTTTCACCATTGTCAAGGGATCTAAGTGTCAAGTGTGTGTGCAAGCTAAGCAACCTCGTAAGTCTCATGTGAATGCGGCAACGTGAAATCTTGCACCATTAGAGCTCATGCATTCAGATCTACGTGAAATAAATGGTGTTTTGACAAAAGGTGAAAAGAATTATTTTATGACGTTAATTGATGACTCCACTAGATACGGTCGTGTGTATCTTCTGAAATCTAAGGATGAGGCTTTGAACTATTTCAAGATCTATAAAGCTGAAGCGGAAAACCAACTTGATCGAAAGATCAAGAGGCTTAGGTCCGATCGTGGTGGAGAGTATTTCTCAAATGAATTTGATTCCTTTTGTGCGGAACATGGTATAATCCATGAGAGGACGCATCCCTATTCACCTCAGTCAAATGGGGCGGCCGAAAGAAAGAACCGTACTCTAACTGATTTGGTTAACGCCATGTTATACACATCGGGTCTCTCCAAGGCATAGTGGGGGGAGGCGATATTGACTGCATGTCATGTCCTAAACCGAGTTCCCACAAAGGACAAAGAGATAACTCCATTCGAGGAATGGGAGAAGAAAATGTTAAAGCTCTCTTATCTACGAACATGGGGTTGTTTGGCGAAAGTCAATGTGCCAATTCCAAAGAAGCGGAAGATGGGACCAAAAACTATGGATTGTGTTTTCTTGGGATATGCTTTTCATAGCATTGGTTATAGATTCTTGGTTGTAAAATATGAGGTACCTGACATGCATGTCGGTACGATCATGGAGTCGAACGATGCGACTTTCTTTGAAGATATCTTTCCCATGAAGGATATGGCTACCTCATCTAATCAGGAGATGCCTAGTTCAACGAATCAGGAACCAGTTACAATTACTGAACCTGCCATTTCGATGGACCACTTTGAAAGACCTGTGGAGGAGAACAATGGAGTTCCTACTAGGAGCAAGAGACAGAGGACTCCAAAGTCCTTTGGTGATGATTTTCTTGTGTATCTCATAGATGACACTCCCAGTTCTATTTCCAAGGCGTATGCATCTGAAGATGTTGACTACTGGAAGGAAGCAGTTCGTAGCGAGACGGGTTCCATCTTGGCAAATGAAACTTGGGAGATAACTGATCGTCCTTATGGGTGCAAACCTATAGGATGCAAATGGGTATTCAAGAAGAAGCTTAGGCTTGATGGTACTATTGAAAAGTATAAGGCTCGGCTCGTGGCTAAGGGTTATACCCAAAAGGAAGGTGAATACTTCTTTGATACTTACTCACCTGTGGCTCGACTGACCACAATTCAAGTTCTACTTTCACTAGCTGCCTCACATGGTCTTCTCATTCATCAAATGGATGTTAAGACTGCTTTCCTAAATGGAGAGTTGGATGATGAAATTTATATGGAACAACCAGATGGGTTTGTAATAGATGGTCAGGAAGGGAAAGTGTGCAAGTTGCTGAAGTCTTTGTATGGACTCAAGCAAGCACCCAAACAGTGGCATGAGAAGTTTGAAAGAACTTTAATAGCTGTAGGCTTTGTTGTGAACAAAGCTGACAAATGTGTGTACTATCGCCATGGTGGGGGCGAGGGAGTTATCCTTTGCTTGTATGTTGATGACATACTGATTTACGGAACAAATCTGAATTTTATTAAGGAGGTCAAGGATTTCCTATCTCGCTGTTTTGATATGAAGGATTTAGGAGTGGCTGATGTCATTCTGAACATCGAGTTGTTGAGGGACGATGATGGTGGGATTACATTGCTTCAATCTCACTATGTGGAAAAGATCTTGAGTCGCTTTGGCTACAATAACTGCAAGCCCTCTCCAACACCATATGATGCTAGTGTGTTGCTTCAAAAGAATTGAACAATTGCTAGAGACCAATTGAAATATTCTCATATTATTGGCTCGCTCATGTACTTAGCCAGTGCTACAAGTCCTGACATCTCTTTTGTTGTTAGCAAACTGAGTCGGTTTGTCTCAAAACCAGGCGATGTGCATTGGAAAGCTCTAGAGAGAGTTTTGCGTTATTTGAAAGGCACTGCAAATTATGGAATTCACTACACTAGGCACCCAGAGGTGCTTGAAGGGTATAGTGACTCAAACTGGATCTCAAATGCTGATGAGATAAAGGCCACGAGTGGATATGTATTCACTCATGGAGGTGGCGCTGTTTCTTGGAAGTCTTGCAAGCCGACCATCTTAACGAGGTCAACAATGGAAGAAAAACTCACAACACTAGATACAGCTACAGTCGAAGCAGATTGGCTTCGCTGGCTCTTGAATGACTTGCCCGTTGTTGAGAAACCTGTACCGGGTATCCTTATGAACTGTGACAATCAAACTGTGATCACGAAAGTGAACAGCTCAAAGGATAACATGAAGTCATCAAGACACATTCAGAGAAGGCTCAAGTCTGTCAGAAAAATGAGAAACTCCAGAGTTATTGCATTGGATTCTATCCAAACGTCTAAAAATCTGGCAGATCCTTTTACTAAGGGTCTATCACGTAATGTGATAGATAATGCATCGAGGGAGATGGGTATGAGACCCACAACATGAGTTGTTCACAGTGGTAACCTATTCTTTGTGATCGAGGATCCCGTGAATAAGATGTGGAAGACAAGTTGTTGGTCAACTGGGAGGAGAGTACCCTTACTGTTAAAAATACCACTACATGAAGATGCAATACTCTCCTAATCTACATGGTAGGTTGATGTATATCTTAATGTGTTCTAAGTGGCTCTTTGAAGTAGAGATGTTGTCCTCCAGAACATCTTTTGAAGAACGCACCTATATGAGTCTGATTGTTAAACATCGCAATCTATGAGAGTAGGGTTCTCTCTAGTAAAGTCATGAAAGGTCTCGGAGTATGACGCATAAACTCCACCCGCGGGAAGACCCACGGTAGCCACGTATCGGTCAAGGCTTTGTGTGAAGCTAGATTCGTAGAAAACTTACAGTTCAAGGCCCAGTCCACTACTCAAGTTGCTTACTAGTGTAGCATAGAGTTCTAGGTGGAAGTTCAACTTAACAGTCTCCACTGCAATATCGGTATATAAAACGGTGATTTGGAACCAAAGGGAAATTTTGTGTGCCACTGGGATCTGGTGGGGCATTGTTGGAATTTTTGTCTATTTGGGCCTATCCCAATAGCAGTTTCAGAAATTGCTAATAAATTCTAGAGGCCCACGCAGCCCATACGTGCAAGGCAAGAGGTGGAACTAAAGTTTAATCCCACATTGCTAGTTTAGAGGGAGTTGGGTCTCTTTATAAGGGAGGTTCTTTCCCCACTTGTATGAGCATGAGAACAAGAGGGACATCCACGCGCGCTCCTCCTCCATCGCCCGCCTCGCCACGCCACGCCTCGTCACAATGCACCGCGCCGCGGGTTGCGGGAATGAGCCGAGACGATGTCTAAATTTTTGCCACGCACTACGGGTATACGAAAGGTCACTCAGGAGCTGAGAAGTTTTGCTGTAGTGGATATTGAATATGAACATTGCACCTTGGTGACCCACAAATGCAGGGGATCGCAACAGTTTTCAATAAGTAAGAGTGTCGAACCGAATGAGGAGCTAAAGGTAGAACAAATATTCCCTCATGTTCTATCGACCACCAATACATCTCTACGCACGCTTGACGTTCGCTTTACCTAGAACAACTGTGAAACTAGAAGTACTTTGTAGGTGTTGTTGGATAAGTCTGCAAGATAATAAAGAGCACGTAAATAAAAGCTAGGGGCTGTTTAGATAAAGATGCAATAAAGTAATATAGCGAGTGTGGAAAAGTGGTGGTAGGAGTTGTGGAATTGTCCCTAAGCAATTGACTATGTTACTAGATCGGTAATCACTATTGCAATTCTATTTGAGGGAGAGGCATAACCTAAGATGCTTTCTCTACTTGGATGATATGCTCTTATGATTGGAACTCTAGCAAACATCTGCAACTACTAAAGATTCATTAAGGTAAAACCCAACCATAGCATTAAAGTATCAAGTCCCCTTTATCCCATACGCAACAATCCCCTTACTCGGGTTTGTGTTTCAGTCACTCACGGAACCCACTATAAGCGAATCATGAACGCATTGCAACACCCTACAGCGGGAATCCCTCACGCTTGCGCGACACGGAGATCTCTATAGGAAAGCACCAATAATAATACATGCAACTCAAACCAATCATAGCAATTCATCAATCACCGATAGGACAACGAAAATCTACACAGACATCATAGGATGGCAACACATCATTGGATAATAATATGAAGCATAAAGAACCATGTCAAGTAGAGGGTACAGCGGGATGCGGGAGAGTGGACCGCTGAATATAGAAGGGGGAAGGTGATGGAGATGTTGGTGAATATGACGGCGGTGTTGGTGAAGATCGCGGTGATGATGATGGCCCCCGGCAGTGCTCCGGCGCCACCGAAAGCAAGGGAGAGAGAGCCCCCCTTCTTCTTCTTCTTCCTTGACCTTCTCCCTAGATGGGAGAAGGGTTTCCCCTCTGGTCCTTGGCTCCCATGGCTTGGGAGGGGAGAGATCCCCTCCGAGATTGGAGCTATCTCTCTGTTTCTGCGTTCTCAGATTCTACCCCTTCACCATTTCTTTAATATCCGGAGATCCGTAACTCCGATTGGGGTGAATCTTTCGCCTAGATTTTTCCCATAAAATTAGATTTCTTGGACAAAACAAGGGCATCAAGTGCCTTACAGGTGTCCCATGAGAGTGCCAGGCGCGCCCAAGGGGGGTGGGCGTGCCCCCCTGTCTCGTGGCCACCTTGGACACCGTTTTTTTAGGAACCATAAAAAAATTAGGAACCTCGGACTCCGTTTTGCGTTGATTCTTCCTCCGGAAAATCCCAAATATTCCAAAATAATTCTCCGTCTGTTTTTATCCCGTTTGGACTCCGTTTGATATTGATTTTCTGCGAAACATAAAACATGCAACAAACAGGAACTGGCAATGGGCACTGGATCAATATGTTAGTCCCAAAAATAGTATAAAAAGTTGCCAAAAGTATATGAAAGTTGAAGAATATTGGCATGGAACAATCAAAAATTATAGATACGATGGAGACATATCAGCATCCCCAAGCTTAATTCCTACTCGTCCTCGAGTAGGTAAATGATAAAAAAAGATATTTTTTGATGTGGAATGCTACCTAGCATAATCTTGATCATATGTCTAATCATGGCATGAATATTAAGACACGAGTGATTCAAAGCAATAGTCTATAATTTGACATAAAAACAATAATACTTCGAGCATACCAATAAAGCAATCATGTATTTTCAAAACAACAAGGCCAAAGCAAGCTTATCCCTACAAAATCATACAGCTTGGCCATGCTTCATCTTCGTCACACAAAATGCTCCCATCATGCACAACCCCGATGACAAGCCGAGTAATTGGTTCATACTTTTTAACGCGCTTCAGCTTTTTCAACCCTCACGCAATACATGAGCGCAAGCCATGGATATATCACTATAGGTGGAATAGAATATAATGGTGGAGGTTTATATGGAGAAGACAAAAAGGGAGAAAGTCTCACATCGAAGCGGCTAATCAACATGCTATGGAGATGCCCATCAGTTGATGTCAATGCGAGGAGTAGGGATTGCCATGCAACGGATGCACTAAGAGCTATAAGTGTATGAAAGCTCAAACTGAAAACTAAGTGGGTGTGCACCCAACTTGCTTGCTCATGAAGACCTAGGGCATTTGAGGAAGCCCATCGTTGGAATAAACAAGCCAAGTTCTATAATGAAAATTCCCACTAGTATATGAAAGTGATAACATAGGAGACTCTATATATGAAGAACACGGTGCTACTTTGAAGCACAAGTGTGGAAAAAGGATAGTAACATTGCCCCTTTTCTTTTTCTTTTTTTTCTTTTTTTTCTTTTTTGGTGGGCTTCTTTGGCCCCCTTTTTTATTTAGGCTTCTTTGGCCTTTCCTTTTTTTCTTTTTTTCCTTTTTCTTTTTTTTATGGCGCAATGCTCTATAATGATGATCGTCACACTTTTATTTACTTACAACTCGATATTACAACTCGATACTAGAACAAAGATATGACTCTATATGAATGCCTCCGGCGGTGTACCGGGATGTGCAATGATCTAGCATAGCAATGACTTCAAAAACGGACAAGCCATGAAAACATCATGCTAGCTATCATATGATCATGCAAAGAAATATGACAATAAATGCTCAAGTCATGTATATGATGATGATGGAAGTTGCATGGCAATATATCTCGGAATGGCTATGGAAATGCCGTGATAGGTAGGTATGGTGGCAGTTTTGAGGAAGATATAATGAGGCTTATGTGTGATAGAGTGTATCATATCACGGGGTTTGGATGCACCGGTGAAGTTTGCACCAACTCTCAAGGTGAGAAAGGGCAATGCACGGTACCGAAGAGGCTAGCAATGATGGAAAGGTAAAAGTGTGTATAATCCATGGACTCACATTAGTCATAAAGAACTCATATACTTATTGCAAAATTTTATTAGCCCTCAAAGCAAAGTACTACTACGCATGCCCCTAGGGGGATAGATTGGTAGGAAAAGACCATCGCTCGTCCCCGACCGCCACTCATAAGGAAGACAATCAAAGAAACACCCCATGCTTCAAATTTGTCACACAACGGTTACCATACGTGCATGCTACGGGACTTGCAAACCTCAACACAAGTGTCTCTACAATCCGCAACCACCCACTAGCATGACTCTAATATCACCATATTTATATCGCAAAACTATTGCAAGGAATCAAACATATCATATTCAGTGATCTACAAGTTTATGTAGGATTTTATCACTAACCATTTGAATGACCAATTCCTGTCATCTCTCTAAATTGATATAAGTGAAGCAAGAGAGTTTAATTCTTTCTAGAAAAGATATACCCACGCTCTAACAATTATAAATGAAGCAAAAGATCATTCTACAAATGGCGTTTTTCTATGTGAAGAGAAACAGGCAATCCAAACTTTAAATGATATAAGTGAAGCACATGAAGCAATCTATAAAGCCATACTCAAAAGATTTAAGTGAAGTGCAATGAGCATTCTATAAATCAACCGAGGACTATCTCATACCAGCATGGTGCATAAAAGAAAAGTGAAACCTAAATGCAAAAGACGCTCCAAGGTTGCACATATCACATGAACGAAACGAATCCGAAAACATACCGATACCTGTTGAAGAAAGAGGGGATGCCTTCCGGGGCATCCCCAAGCTTAGATGCTTGAGTCTCCTTGAATATTTACTTGGGGTGCCTCGGGCATCCCCAAGCTTGATCTCTTGCCTCTCTTCCTTTTCCTCATATCGAGACATCCTCGATTACACACTTCATCCACACAAAACTTCAACAGAAAACTCGGTAAGATCCGTTAGTATAATAAAGCAAATCACTACTCTAAGTACTGTAGCAAACCAATTCATATATTTTTTTGCATTGTGTCTACTTTAATATAGCTTTTCCATGGCTTGATCCACTGATATAAATTGATAGTTTCATCAAAACAAGTAAACTATGAATCAAAAACAGAATCTGTCAAAAACAGAACAGTCTGTAGCAATCTGGATATTCACCATACTTCTGTTAACCCAACAATTCCACCAAAATTAGTAAAAATAAAAAATGTGTACATCAAGACAGTTGAAAAGGAATCAGAACCGTTTGTCGTTCCAGTTAAAAATGTAAAATCGAGCACTACAGTCAAAATTTCTGTCCTCCACCGTACAAACCAACAAGCATTGTAAACATCCTAAAGGCAAACCTTGGCACATTATTTTTTATAATACAATGGAATTATACAAGGGGATAATTATTTTTGATGAAAATTTTCTGTAATTAAGATTCACAAAGTTTCGGTGAGCATGAACAAAGTTCAAGGAGCTCTCCCACTTCAACAATGCTTGTCTCTCTCACTTTCACTTTCCTTTTTGAAAAGTTTTTAGGTTCCCCTCTTTATTTATTTTTGTTTTTAAACTATATAAAAGCACTCAACAGAAATAAATGACTCTCTAAAACTTCCGGGTTGTCTCCCTGGCAGCGCTTTCTTTAAAGCCATTAAGCTAGGCATATAGTGCTCAAGTAATGGATCCACCCGGATCCCAAGGTATATCAAAGCCAATTTTAATTAACAATGATTTGTGATTTAGTAGTGAGCACAAAGTAACATATATCATGCAATAACAAAGTCTAACTCTCTTCCTATGCATCGGCATGTCATAAAAGAACAATTCATGCACACCCAGTAAAGGCCAATGCATAGTATAAGCAGATTCTTGCAATTTCAAAGTATGGGAAACATAGAGAGGTGGAGAAATAGTTCCTCTCTCATAATAATTGCAAGTAGGAGCAGCAAGCACATGCATATTATATCTATCAAAATCATCATGTGCGACGGTAAAAGGCAACCCATCAATATAATCCTTAATAAGCACAAACTTCTCCGATATAGTGTAGTCGGGAGAATTCAAAAGGATAATAGGACTATCAAGCGTGGGTGCAATAGCAACAATTTCATGTTTAAAATAAGGAACTATAGCAAGTTCATCTCCATAAGCATAATTCATATTGGCATCTTGGCCACAAGCATAGCAAGTATCATCAAAAAGGGATATTTCAAGAGAATCAACGGGATCATAGCAATCATCATAGAAATCATCCTTCGGTAAGCATGAAGGGGAATTAAACAATGTATGAGTTGAAGAGTTACTCTCATTAGAAGGTGGGCACGGGTGATCAATCTGCTCTTCCTCCTTTTGTTCTTCGCTCTCCTCATCATCTTTTTCATCCAATGAGCTCATAGTTTCATCAATTTCTTCTTCCATAACTTCCTGCAAAATATTAGTCTCTTCTTGGACAGTGGAGACTTTCTCAATAAATGCATTAATATAGTAATTGTATTCATAATTTTCATAGCAATATCTAAGTATAGCAAGATATTCAGGCCTATAAACATCATCATCTAGAGCTTCATACTTTTCAAACAGAGATTCAATTTCATAAGCAGCCTTAAAAGCAACAAATCTTCAATTTGTTCAACATCATAGTAATCATATATACCATTAGCATAAGAAGCTAAGGTTTCATTATCATTAAATTTGCATGAAAAGGGAAGGTGTGGAGCCTTCATCCTAGAGCAACAAGTAATATCATATCTCAAGCATAGATCCCGAGCATACCAACGCAACATAATAAATTGATCTCATAATAGTTTCCCTTTTTGTGCCAAGCGATAATCCCTAAAGTATTCACATTGATCCAACGTGTCTCCCATTATAAAGTTGAATGGGGTTTTCTCAGGATTATCAAAGTAGTACATAATATCTTTCACAAAGTGAGAATCGAGGGTTTTAGGAGTTACCCCATCTCTATGAGTAGCAAGTACACCTAATTTTTTTGGTATTTCGTGTTCCATATCCATAACTAAAGATAGAGAACAACTTAGAACAGCAAATAAAAATTACTTAGTGATAAAGCAAACAAGCACACACGAGAATATTCACCCCACGCTATGACTCCCCGGCGACGGCGCCAGAAAAAGGTCTTGATAACCCACAAGTGTAGGGGATCGCAACAGTTTTCAATAAGTAAGAGTGTCAAACCCAGCGAGGAGCTAAAGGTAGAATAAATACTCCCTCAAGTTCTATCGACCACCGATACAACTCTACGCACGCTTGACGTTCGCTTTACCTAGAACAAGTATGAAACTAGAAGTACTTTGTAGGTGTTGTTGGATAAGTTTGCAAGATAATAAAGAGCACGTAAATAAAAGCTAGGGGCTGTTTAGATAAAGATGCAATAAAGTAAATATAGCGAGTGTGGAATAGTGGTGGTAGGAGTTGTGGAATTGTCCCTAAGCAATTGACTATGTTACTAGACCGGTAATCACTATTGCAATTCTATTTGTGGGAGAGGCATAAGCTAACATACTTTCTCTACTTGTATCATATGCACTTATGATTGGAACTCTAGCAAGCATCCGCAACTACTAAAGATTCATTAAGGTAAAACCCAACCATAGCATTAAAGTATCAAGTCCCCTTTATCCCATACGCAACAATCCCCTTACTCGGGTTTGTGTTTCATTCACTCACGCAACCCACTATAAGCGAATCATGAACGCATTGCAACACCCTACAGTGGGAATCCCTCACGCTTGCGCGACACGGAGAGCACTATAGGACGGCACCGATAATAAAACATGCAACTCAAACCAATCATAGCAATTCATCAATCACCGATAGGACAACAAAAATCTACTCAGACATCATAGGATGGCAACACATCATTGGAAAATAATATGAAGCATAAAGCACCATGTTCAAGTAGAGGGTACAGCGGGATGCGGGAGAGTGGACCGCTGAATATAGAAGGGGGAAGGTGATGGATATGTTGGTGAAGATGACGGCGTGTTGGTGAAGATCGCGGTGATGATGATGGCCCCCGGCAGCGCTCCGGCGCCACCGGAAACTAGGGGGAGAGAGCCCCCCTTCTTCTTCTTCTTCCTCCTTGACCTTCTCCCTAGATGGGAGAAGGGTTTCCCCTCTGGTCCTTGGCTCCCATGGCTTGGGAGGGGCGAGAGCCCCTCCGAGATTGGATCAATCTCTCTGTTTCTGCGTTCTCAAATTCTACCCCTTCACCATTTCTTTAATATCCGGAGATCTGTAACTCCGATTGGGGTGAATCTTTCGCCTAGATTTTTCTCATAAAAATAGCTTTCTTGCGGAAAAAGAAGGGCATCAACCGTCTTACGGGTGGCCCATGAGAGAGCCAGGCACGCCCAGGGGTAGTGGGCGCGCCCCCCTGTCTCGTGGCCACCTCGGACACCGTTTCGTGTTGATTCTTCCTCCGGAAAATCCCAAATATTCCAAAATAATTCTCCGTCCGTTTTTATCCCGTTTGGACTCCGTTTGATATTGATTTTCTGTGAAACATAAAACATGCACCAAACAGGAACTGGCACTGGGCACTGGATCAATATGTTAGTCCCAAAAATAGTATAAAAAGTTGCCAAAAGTATGTGAAAGTTGAAGAATATTGGCATGCAACAATCAAAAATTATAGATACGACGGAGACGTATCACACCCTTCGGCTGCTACCTGTTCGTTTCGTCTCCCTCGTTCCCTTCAGCTCCCGGCGCAGCCTCTCGCCTCCTTCTCTTGCGCCTATAAAAGGGAGGTCGCTCCTCTCAGAGAGACGCACCAGAACTACTTCCTCCTCTCACCACCGGTTCCGGAGCACTGCGCGCTGCTACAATCTTCCCCATCCCGACTTACGGCGTGCACCGCAGGTCGGGACAGTAGGCCTCCGAAACCGCACCTTTTGAGTCCTGTTTGGGAGAAGGGTGATAAGGTTTTTGGGGAGTGCTCTGCACGATTACTGACTCCACTCCTTCGTCACGGACTCTGACGACTACTTCCCCAACGTCGACAACCTCCTCGATGACATGGCTGGCGAGGACACCGACCCCAAGTCCAGTGCTACCGCTACTACTATTGTCCCGTATGTGTTCTTACTCTTTCTGTTAGAGGTCATGTCACAGTTCCTTGTTCTACTGTTTGCCCTACATATGTTAGACTCTACTTCATATATGCTGCTTGCCCTAAATATGTTTGCCTATAGTTCATATGTGAAGATGATATTTATCCTCTCTCTGTCTGATCGCAATACTTGCTTTATCTCTGCTATTTTAGTCATGTTTTATTCAGTATTTCTGTTAATAAAATCATATGGTAAATTGCTCATATTTCCAACAATCCCAAAAACCTTATGATTGGCAATTTACCCCAAGTGGTTTTGCTGCTTCCATGAGACCTCCTATGTTTGAGGTTATCCATTATAAGAGGTGGCGCATGAGAGCAGTCTTATGGTTTCAAACCATGAGTTGCTATGATGCCACTCTTGGCAAACCTGAAGGAGAGCAAGATGCACAACAGGCACAAGCTTTTCAGTAAGTGGATACCTTGTTTAAGGCTGCTCTCTTGAGTGTTCTTGGTGAGAACATAGTTGATGCTTATGCGTCAATCGATAATGGAAAAGATATGTGGGACGCACTCGAGGCCAAGTTTGGGGTCTCAGATGCTGGCACTGAGTTGTACATCATGGAACAATTCTATGACTACAGGATGACTGAAGAGCGCTCAGTGGTTGAGCAAGCTCATGAGATACAGTCATTTGCTAGAGAACTTGAGAACTTCAATTATATCCTACCGGACAAGTTTATTGCCCGAGGTATCATCACTAAGCTTCCTCCCACGTGGAAGAACTTTGCTACCTTACTGAAGCATAAGAGGCAGGAGTTTTCCATTCCAGATCTCATTGGTACTCTTGATGTGGAAGAAAAGGCGAGAGCGAAGGACAACCGTGCTCGAGGTATTGAGGGAGGTTCTAGTGCCAATCTGGTACAGAAGAAGAACTTCCAGCCCCACAAGTTCAAGAACAAGGGCAAGTTTGATGGTAAAGCACAGTTTGACGGGAAGAACAAGGCTATACAGCACACGAACTTCAAGAAGAAGAATGACAAGAAGAAAGGTGTTTGTCATGTGTGTGGGGATCCTGATCATTGGGCTCCTAGTTGCCCTAATCGCTAGGACAAGTGTCATCCTGGGAAAGGCAGCGAGACCGCTAATGTTGTCATTGGAGACACTGACATGAAGGATGTTGGGTATGGTATATTTCCCACTATTATTTCAGTATGTCATTCTCCTGATTGGTTGATCGACACGGGTGCTAATGTGCATGTATGCGGTGATATTTCCATGTTTTCATCTTATCAGACCGCAGGGACTTCCACTGTGCTGATGGGCAACGGTTCAAGTGCTTCTGTTTGTGGTGTTGGCACGGTCGATCTGAAGTTTACTTCAGGGAAGATCGTGCGGGCGAAGAACGTGCATTATGTCCCCTCTGTCAATAAAAATATTGTTAGCGGATCTCTTCTGTGTAGAGATGGATACAAGCTTGTCTTTGAGTCAAATAAATTTGGAATATCCAAGTATGGAACCTTTGTTGGTAAAGGCTATGAGTCAGGAGGCCTATTTCGTTTATCCTTATCATACATTTGCAATAAAGTTGTTAATCATGTTTGCAACAATAGTGAATCAAATGTGTGGCATTCACGTCTTTGTCATGTTAACTTTGGTTGCATGTCGCGACTAGCAAAGTTGAACTTAATCCCTAGTTTCACCACTGTCAAGGGATCTAAGTGTCAGGTGTGTGTGCAAGCTAAGCAACCTCGTAAGTCTCATGTGACTGCGGAAACGAGAAATCTTGCACCATTAGAGCTCATACATTCAGATCTATGTGAAATGAATGGTGTTTTGACAAAAGGTGAAAAGAAGTATTTTATGACGTTAATTGATGACTCCACTAGATATTGTCGTGTGTATCTTCTGAAATCTAAGGATGAGGCTTTGAACTATTTCAAGATCTATAAAGCTGAAGCGGAAAACCAACTTGATCGAAAGATCAAGAGGCTTAGGTTCGATCGTGGTGGAGAGTATTCTCAAATGAATTTGATTCCTTTTGCGCGGAACATGGTATAATCCATGAGAAGACACCTCCCTATTCACCTCAGTCAAATGGGGCGGCCGAAAGAAAGAACCGTACTCTAACTGATTTGGTTAACGCCATGTTAGACACATCGGGTCTCCCCAAGGCATGGTGGGGGGAGGCGATATTGACTACATGTCATGTCCTAAACCGAGTTCCCACAAAGAACAAATAGATAACTCCATTCGAGGAATGGGAGAAGAAAAGGTTAGAGCTCTCTTATCTACGAACATGGGGTTGTTTGGCGAAAGTCAATGTGCCAATTCCAAAGAAGCGGAAGCTGGGACCAAAACATGTGGATTGTGTTTTCTTGGGATATGCTTTTCACAGCATTGGTTATAGATTCTTGGTTGAAAAATCCGAGGTACCTGACATGCATGTCGGTACGATCATGGACTCGAATGATGCGACTTTCTTTGAATATACCTTTCCCATGAAGGATATGGCGACCTCATCTAATCAGGAGATGCCTAGTTCATCGAATCAGGAACCAGTTACAATTACTGAAACTGCCATTTCGGTGGAACACTTTGAAAGTCCTGTGAAGGAGAACAATGAAGTTCCTACTAGGAGCAAGAGACAGAGGACTGCAAAGTCCTTTGGTGATGATTTTCTTGTGTTATCTCATAGATGACACTCCCAATTCTATTTCAGAGGCCTATGCATCTGAAGATGCTGACTACTGGAAGGAAGAAGTTTGTAGCGAGATGGGTTCCATCTTGGCGAATGAAACTTGGGAGATAACTGATTGTCCTTATGGGTGCAAACCTATATGATGCAAATGGGTATTCAAGAAGAAGCCTAGGCCTGATGGTACTATTGAAAATTATAAGGCTCGGCTCGTGGCTAAGGGTTATACCCAAAAGGAAGGTGAATACTCCTTTGATACTTACTCACATGTGACTCGACTAACCACAAGTTCTACTTTCACTAGCTGCCTCACATGGTCTTCTCATTCATCAAATGGATGTTAAGACTGCTTTCCTAAAGGAAGAGTTGGACGAGGAAATTTATATGGAACAACCAGATGGGTTTGTAATAGATGGTCACAAAGGGAAAGTGTGCAAGTTGCTGAAGTCTTTGCATGGACTCAAGCAAGCACCCAAACAGTGGCATGAGATGTTTGAAAGAACTTCAACAGCTGCAGGCTTTGTTGTGAACAAAGCTGACAAATGTGTGTACTAGCGCCATGGTGGGCGCGAGGGAGTTATCCTTTGCTTGTATGTTGATGACATACTGATTTTCAGAACAAAGCTGAATTTTATTAAGGAGGTCAAGGATTTCCTATATCGCTGTTTTGAGATGAAGGATTTAGGAGTGGCTGATGTCATTCTGAACATCGAGTTGTTGAGGCACGATGATGGTGGGATTACATTGCTTCAATCTCACTATGTGGAAAAGATCTTGAGTCGCTTTGGCTACAATAACTGCAAGTCCTCTCCAACACCATATGATGCTAGTGTGTTGCTTCGAAAGAATTGAACAATTGCTAGAGACCAATTGAAATATTCTTAGATTATTGGCTTGCTCATGTACTTAGCCGGTGATACAAGACCTGACATCTCTTTTGTTGTTAGCAAACTGAGTCGGTTTGTCTCAAAACCAGGAGATGTGCATTGGAAAGCTCTAGGGAGAGTTTTGCATTATTTGAAAGGCACTGCAAATTATGGAATTCACTACACTAGGCACCCAAAGGTGCTTCAAGGGTATAGTGACTCAAACTGGATCTCAAATGCTGATGAGATAAAGGCCATGAGTGGATATTTATTTACTCATGGAGGTGGCGCTGTTTCTTGGAAGTCTTGCAAGCAGACCATCTTAACGAGGTCAACAATGGAAGTAAAACTCACAACACTAGATACAGCTACGGTCGAAGCAGATTGGCTTC
This sequence comes from Triticum aestivum, assembly GCF_018294505.1. Taxonomy (NCBI): domain Eukaryota; kingdom Viridiplantae; phylum Streptophyta; class Magnoliopsida; order Poales; family Poaceae; genus Triticum; species Triticum aestivum. Next base: position 33,704,129 of record NC_057798.1, on the reverse strand, counting down.
GCCGGCTCTTGAATGACTTGCCCGTTGTTGAGAAACCTATACCGGGTATCCTTATGAAATGCGACAATCAAACTGTGATCACGAAAGTGAACAGCTCAAAGGATAACATGAAGTCATCAGGACACGTTCAGAGAAGGTTAAAGTCTGTCAGAAAAATGAGAAACTCCGGAGTTATTGCATTGGATTATATCCAAACGTCTAAAAATCTAGCAGATCCTTTTACTAAGCGTCTATCACGTAATGTGATAGATAATGCATCGAGGGAGATGGGTATGAGACCCACAATATGAGTTGTTCACAGTGGTAACCTATTCTTTGTGATCGGAGATCCCGTAAATTAGATGTGTTAGACAAGTTGTTGGTTAACTGGGAGGAGAGTACCCTTACTGTTAAAAATACCACTCCATGAAAATGCAATACTCTCCTAATCTGTATGGCAGGTTGATGTATATCTTAATGTGTTTTAAGTGGCTCTTTAAAGCAGAGATGTTGTCCTGCAGAACATCTTTTGAAGAACGCACCTATATGAGTCTGATTGTTAAATGTCGCAATCTATGAGAGTAGGGTTCTCTCTAGTAAAGTCATGAAAGGTCTCGGAGTATGACGCATAAACTCCACCCGCGGGGAAGACCCACGGTAGCCACGTATCTGTCAAGGCTTTGTGTGAAGCTAGATTCGCAGAAAACTTGCAGTTCAAGGCCCAGTCCACTGCTCAAGTTGTTTACTAGTGTAGCATAGAATTCTAGGTGGAAGTTCAACTTAAGAGTCTTCACTGCAGTACCGGTATATAAAACAGTGTTTTGGAACCAAAGGCAAATTTTGTGTGCCTCTGGGATCTGGTGGGGGGTTGCTGGAATTTTTGTCTATTTGGGCCTATCCCAATAGCAGTTTCAGAAATTCCTAATAAATTCTAGAGGCCCACGCAGCCCATACGTGCAAGGCAAGAGGTGGAACTAAAATTTAATTCCAAAATGCTAGTTTAGAGGGAGTTGGACCTCTTTATAAGGGAGGTTCTTTCTCCACTTGTATGAGCATGAGAACAAGAGGGACATCCACGCGCGCTCCTCCTCCGCCGCCCGCCTCGCCACGCCACGCCACGCCACGCCTCGTCACGATGCGCCGCGGGTTGCGGGAATGAGCCTAGCCGATGTCTAAATTTTTGCCACGCACTACGGGTATATGAAAGGTCACTCGAGAGCTGAGAAGTTTTTCTGTACTGGATATTGAATATGAACATTGCAGCTCCCGGCGCAGCCTCTCGCCTCCTTCTCTTGCGCCTATAAAAGGGAGGTCGCTCCT